>NC_068430.1:16448071-16748071 GCF_023373465.1 Oncorhynchus keta | reverse complement strand
TGGTCACTGGTCTATCAGTGCCTCTCTCTGCTTTGTTTCTGGTGGATCCAAAAATCACAATGTACACATATGGGCTATAGGCCTAGACCCTTCAAACTCAACTCTGGACCTCGATACCAGTTCCACTGCATTTTTGTCATTGTTACTCTCTAATCAGGGACTGATTTAGACCTGGGACACCAGGTGTGTGCAATTAATTATCAGGCAGAACAGAAAACCAGCAGGCTTCGGACCTCGTAGGGTAAGAGTTGGATACCCCTGGCCTAGACCTTAAATACAATCTACTTTTGAGATTGCATTTGTCTGGCACAACCCATTCCCCGCTATAATTGTCTGGTGCTGCCAGCCAAATGTTCTTTTCAGCAATACACGTTTCCAGGAAGCTGACACATGACCTAACATTATGGAAAGACCCTGCATGTTTATAGAATTCTGAGAGCAATTCTCCACTGATCTATATATCTTTTAAAAAACAGTGTTGGGGTTTTGACATCCAAATGAGTGGGTAATAGGCTCCCCTCCCGATTTTGGGGTCAAATAAAACTTTGTCTGAAGCATTGCCTTACTGTAGCCTAGGCCACAACACCATATTTGATTTAACAGCCCTCCTCTACCATAATTATAGGTTTCCTCTAGCCAAAATTATTTTGGTTCCTTTGAAGTCTTCAGCAAGAGATCCTAAAGTTTTATAGGCCTGTGTGTTTAGACACATTGCAGATAGCCAGGTCTGTTAAAATGTTAATGCACAGAGCCTGTTTATTTTAATGATCTAATTCATTAATTCATTATCCCGAGTGGTGCAGTGGTCTAAGGCACTGGTTCGAATCCAGCCTGCATCACATCCGGCTGTGATTTGGAGTCCCATAGGGCGGCACACAATTGGTCCAGCGTCGTCCGGGTTTGGCCGGGATAGGCCATCATTGTAAATGATTGTAAATGATTGTGTTCTTAACTGACTTGCCTAGTTAAATAAAGGTTAAATAAAAATACAAAAATATTAAAGACAGTGCATTCTGTAGGCCCATTCTGAGAGCAATACTTTCTAATAATTTATATAATACACTATTTTCACGAGATGAATGGGCTATAGTGGTTCCCAGCCTGTCCTGTTCCGGGGACCACCAAATCACTGTAAAAAGCTCTTGAGGACCACCATTGGTGGAGTCGCAGAATTTGCTAAATGTAAAATATTTTGGTGGTCAAATGTTGTCCATTTTAGCAGTAAATGTAGCACATACTAATATTATAATAATTATTATTATTATAATATTATAAACTATAATAATTATAATTGTTTATAATTATAATTGTTTATATTATAATAATAATAATTATTATTATAAACCATTTGCATCGTGAAATTGCTTATAATACCATTAATACTCCCAACTGTTATTATGTCTGGAAGAAAAAATAGATATAAAAAAAATGAATCTAAACAATTTCGCAAACCACCTGCAGCACCCTCGCGGACCACAGGTTGAAAACCACTGGGCTACAGTAAACAAAGCATACATTGGCTTGATATTTCAAACTCTCAATTCGATTCACAAAGGTGATTCAGAGCGAAATACATTTGTTCATGTATCTTTAACGAATGTCGACTGTATGAGAAAACGTTCTGCCTCGTCCTCTTTTGATTGGTGGTTGGAAAATCTCCTCTGGTTTTTCAAGATGCACTGCATTTAGTTCGCGTGGCGCAAATGGTGATCCGAATTTGCACTTTGTGCAATAAAAAGAACAAAGTCCGAACCCCAGGCATAGCGGATGGCCTAAATCCAGCGCACCTACTTTTTTCTCCAGACCGTTTTCCTTCCTCTTTCTTACTTTGAAAAGAGAAGTTGGCTATCAGCAGATCATGTGATAGCATACACTTTTCTCTATAGTCAGTTGACTTGTATAAACCAACTATTTGCCCACGAAACCGATGATATGGGTAAGTAGACTAATAAGGAGCTGTTATTGTGTTATTTAGACTTAGCTAAGTAATGTTTTCATTAGATTCCCATAGCACACTCAAAGTCATGTGACTTACTTCCTCACAGTAAAATAGTCGACTGGAGAACTTGAATCAGTATGTACTGACTGTGTCACTCAGGCACACTGCTTTTATTTCAATTTGGCAAAATATGGTGTAAAAGTAGTGTTTTCTCTCTGCAGGTATAAAGTGCATTTTCCCTGGGGTGCTGATTCTTTGTGTGAATGTGGCCAGTATTGTTCTTAAGAGTGAGCAGGAAGCAGGAGTACTCCCCACACTGTCCCAGCTGCCCTTCCTCACTGTGTGGAATGCCCCCACAGCCCAGTGTAAGAGCCACTATGGGGTGGATCTGGACCTGGGAGTGTTCAACATAGTGAGCAATCAGAACCAGAGCTTCATGGGTGACAACATCACCATCTTCTACAATACTAAACTGGGTCTGTACCCAAGATACAACCAAGGAGAGGCAGTTAACGGCGGGGTGCCACAGAATGCCAGCCTGCTGGAGCACCTGAGGGCTACCTCTGAGGACCTCCGGACCTACATGCCTGACAGAGACTTCCAAGGGCTGGCTGTGGTGGACTGGGAGAGCTGGAGGCCACTGTGGGAGCGCAACTGGGAAGGCATGAAGGTTTACTGGGAGGGGTCCAGGGCCCTAGTGAGAGCCAAGCACCCAGACTGGAGCCCTGCTCAGGTGGAGGTGGTGGCCCGCAAGGAGTTTGAGGATGCAGCACAGGCGTTCATGGAGGGCACCCTAAGGTTGGGGGAGCAGGAGAGGCCCAAGGGAATGTGGGGCTTTTATGGCTTCCCCTCCTGCTATAACTACTACAAAAACACAACATATAACTACACAGGGGAGTGTCCTCAGATAGAGTTGAAGAGGAATGATGATCTGTTCTGGCTGTGGAATGTCTCCTCTGCCCTCTACCCAGATATCTACCTGGATATTGGGATGCGTGGTCTTGGCAACGGCATCCTCCTCTACACACACCACCGTGTCATGGAAGCCATGAGGGTGGGCGCGCAGGTGACCCCCATGGTCCCCCCTGTGTTTCCGTACGCCCGCATTGTCTACACTTACTCTCTGGAGTTCCTCTCTCAGGCAGGTGCCCCCCTAGTTCAGTATGCTGTTCTGTACTGCCAATCCCTATTGTCTATCAGTGCAATGGTGTGAGTCTAAGACTGTTATGGTACGTGATACATACTGACTCCTGATTGCTACTTTGTTAGGAGGTCCTGGTCCACACGATTGGAGAGAGTGCTGCTTTAGGATCTGCAGGGATCGTACTGTGGGGAGACGATGCCTACTCCAAATCTAAGGTACATTGCAACTTAGAATTTGGTCCATTCCCTGCATATGCAAACACACACAAATAATGATTATTTGTGATTTCCTGTTTTCTAGGCGAATTGTGAGGCAATCAAAGACTACCTGGATGAAACCCTGGGCCGTTACTTGGTGAATGTGACCACAGCAGCTACTCTGTGTAGCAGGACGGTGTGCTCCTCTCAGGGCCGATGCCAGAGGAGAGACAAAGTCTCCCGTGCCTACCTCCACCTGGACCCCAGTGCCTGGACTGTGGTGCCTGAGAAGAGGCCAGAGGGAGGGCAACGCTACAGGGTGCTGGGCCAACTGAAGCCACGTGAGGCTGTGTACATACAGACCCACTTCCAGTGCCAATGCTATCCTGGCTGGGGAGGTAAACACTGCTCCAAGCCCCTGTAGTTCTGATCGAGACAATCCCCTTGTGTTTAAAGGAGCATCGGTTACATTACGTTACGCTACATTACATTACGTTAGCCCACTGATTGCTGTACTCACTCTTATGGGACACATTATACCCAGTCCTGAGCCAATAAGGTATAGAAGTATAACAATTGTAACCAGCATTGTTGCATTCGTGACCCTCATTCAGACTCCCCCTGCTCAACACCAATCTGCCTCTGACCACTCCAGATAGGTGGGTTACATGTTACCAGTTGGATGAGTTTACTAGTGAGGGATGAAGTGAGATGATATTATGAACAGTTTATTTGTAGATCACTGAGAAAGCTAGGAATAAACCATAGTTGACATTGACATTTAAGCACATGTCTGTTTAGAAAATAGTTTGCAGACATTTTACAAAAGTAGAAATGTAATCTTGATAAATTACAGTTTATGACCTGGGATTATTCCTATTGGTTTCAAACACGTCACAGAAAATCAGTGGTTAAGCTTGAATCCTTCGTTGAAACAATAACAAAGGGGTAATTCCTCCTCTGCTTTGGCATTAAGCTGAGGGATGGGCCTTTTAGAAGTGTAACCATTCTCAAATTTATAGACAGAGCTATGGATGCTTTTAACCATGTTTTGATGCTATACAGTGTTTACACTGTTTACCAACATTGGAGTAAAACAACATATTTTGGGTTCTGATGGGGTATGCGAGTTGAGCTAAGATCACGATGCATTTACAAGTTATATTCTTCAAGAATCAATGGGTATATATCATTCATAAGTCCAGCAATGGATGTAGCAACTAAGGATTATAGCTTTAAAATAATGCTTCATTTCGGGACTTTAAGTTTTTAAAGCTATTAGAGCTAAGGAGATCCACACCAACTGGAGTGGTGCTTGACAGTTTCCGCTGTTAGCTAATGGCAAAGTGATTCTTGAGCACCACAAATGTACTCAGAAATTTACTAGAACCCTGTGGGCGTATATGTGACTCATTAGAAATGTGATTTAATGTACTCATGATTGATACTGTATGGGTGAATGTATTGTCTTCCAGATACTTCAAATGAAATGTTTTTGAATTTTACATTCAATAAATGATCTCACTTGCATATCTGTACTAAAATCACAATAGGAAGTAGGCTTCAACCATTTCAGCACAGCTGCATGTGATATCCCAACCTCGCACCACAGTGGACCTATTATGGATGCCTTGTACCCACACTCTCATTTAGAAAGAACATGGTTATTTCTATACTTGTGTGTGAGCTGTTAGCAGAGGAGCAGCATGCTGAGCTCTGACAGGATTCCCTGGGTTTCCTACTGCAGGTCTGTGACCACCAGGTGGTGGTATGTAATAATTCAACTGAAACAAGAGCTTACCCAAGGCTTTATATGTAGCTACTACTGGTCACCACAGCTCAGAGTGGATTAAGTGGCTCTTTGCAAAAGATAATTGGCCCACAAAAATGTATGGATAATTTCATGCCTCAGTTTTGAAGAGCTCAAAATATGAGTGCTTATCCACAGTATTGAACTAACAGACACTGACAGACACTGTCTCTGTGTCTTCTTAGGAACATGTGGTGACCCTGATGCCCTTGATTGATTTTCACGCAGCATGTAAAACCCTCTCTCTTCTGATAGCTGCTCTTTCAATGTGGTGTGGTTGGCTGTAATTTGGCTTTCTCCCTGGAGGATGGGCTTGCTCTTTCCCACTTCCCTCTTTATCACAGCAGATTGGATTGAGGGGGAAATGAGAAAGATATCCAAAGGCTGCTGTTTCCACACACTATTATTCCCATATATGGAAACTAGGAATATATAGGAGCCTTTTAGAATCATCAAAACTGTGGTTTTGGCCTGCACTGACTTGAATTACACATGACATTGTATAATTACGCAATGATAAGTAAAAAGATGAGAACAACTTAATGTTACAACAGTCATAATAACAATTTGAGTGCAACTGTAGCTGTTATATTTTCTCCTTTTCCCATACTCCAATACTGAATAGAGCTGACCTGTAGCCTTCAGGTAGATCAGCTATAATGAGAGGCCACTGTGAGCGTTATCTGGCTCCTGCTAGAAACACAACTCTCCAAACAATTGGCCCTCTCTCCCACTAACTAACCCCTGTCTGTCAGTTCCAGTGAGCCGGGCCCTCACTCTCCATCTCTCTATCCTCTAATCTCCACATTTGTTCATTTTGGTGTCTCGCTCTGTCACCCCTCTGTGGTCACGCCTCCCCCTCCCCTCCCCTGCCGCTCGGTCTAGAGATTGTCTCGGTGGCTCTTGGTATAATAAGTGGTTCGTCACACTCTCTGTCAGTGTCCTTCAAAAGAGTCAAGACTGATCAGGCTTCATAGAGGTCTGATGTTCTTCTGTATCTCTGCAAGGATGTGTTGTCCCTTATATGTGTGAGCAAGTCTGTTTTTGTTCATTGATTTTTCACTGTGGTAGGGGAGTGGGAATCAAGTCAAGTTTATTTGTCATATGCACAGGATACACATGGTACACAGTACAATGCAATCAGAACCTGTTTGATGTGGTTGTATACCAACTGTGACCACACTGGCTCTGAATATCTTTGACTAATGTCTTCCAAAATTACAGTACCAGTCAAAAGTTGACACACCTACTCATTTCAGGGTTTTTCTTTATTTTTACTATTTTCTACATTGTAAAATAATAGTGAAGAAAACTAGGAAATAACACATATGGAATTATGTAGTAACCAAAAAAGTGTTAAACAAATCAAAATATATTCTATATTTGAGATTATTCAAAGTAGCCACCCTTCTCTCAACCAGCTTCACCTGGAATGCTTTTCCAACAGTCTTGAAGGAGTTCCCACCTATGCTGAGCACTTGTTGGCTGCTTTTCCTTCACTCTGTGGTCCAACTCATCCCAAACTATCTCATTTGGGTTGAGGATGGGTGATTGTGGAGGCCAGGTCATCTGATGCAGCACTCCATCACTCTCCTTATTGGTCAAATAGCCCTTACACAGCCTGGAGGTGTGTTGGGTAATTGTCCTGTTGAAAAACAAATGATAGTCCCACTAAGCACAAACCAGATGGGATGGCATATCGCTGCAGAATGCTGTGGAAGACATGGTGGGTAAGTGTGCCTTGCATTCTAAATAAATCACTGACAGTGTCACCAGTAAAGTACACCCATACCATCACACCTACATGTAATTACACTTTTGTTGTTAGTACATGATTCCATATGAGTTATTTCATAGTTTTGATGTCTTCATTATTATTCTACAATGTAGAAAATAGTAAAAATAAAGAAAAACCCTTGAATGAGTAGACGTGTCCAAACTTTTGACTGGTACTGTATATTTACACAGTAGCACAGAAGGCCAATGCACTCTTTGTGACCGTTTCACAGAAATAAAACGTATGAGCTCTCCTGTTTCTAGGTACACGGACACAGCAGATGCTTGATGGAGGCTGAGGTGTTTGTGCAGACTGTCACACAAAATGTTCTCTGACACTTCAATAATAATATATCCATCAAATGTAAGAAAATTACATCAGGACATAGAGAGAGGGGGGGGGGGCGTGGTGATAGAGGTCACAATGTCCTATTTCTCTGAGATGGGGCTCTGATTGCACTCACTTCACTGAATGGCCATTTCTCCCTCTGAGTGGCAGACAGACTCTATCTGGCTGTTGTGCATGTCATATCAACGCAATGCCTGAATGCAGACTGTTTCAAGATATTCACTTTCTTTATTCATGGAAGACAAATGAATAACCTTGTATAAACTCTCTCTCCGGGGTATGACATGAGAGGAGTGTGTATCTCTGCGCGTGCAGGTGTGTGCACATGGGTTTGTGCGTCTACCTGTGGGTGTGTGTGCGTGTGAGTTGAAGATTCGCTGTCTCTGCAGTATGTGTCCTGATGAGAGGTGACCTGACAGACTGTCACATGTGACTTCTCCACCGATGAGCAGCTCTGTTCTCAATCCCTCCACCCCTGCCAGACCCCATTAGAGCTCGGTGAACACCACCACACACAAACACACACACACCAAGGTTAACCCCATGGACCTTCAGCCAATGAGGGAAACTTGCACTTTTCAGATAAGTAATTTATTATGTAATTCATTTAAATGTGATTTATTTTTGTAAGCAGATAATCCATTTCAGAATTTTCATTTTACTGAATTTTGATCTAAGCTCATTTGAATAAAATGTTTTCTCCATATTAGTCTGGGTAATGAAGTGGATCTCCGAAGAGAGATGCTTTTGTTATGAGAGGAGGCTCTCGGTAGTGGCACAATGAAGGAGAACTGACATGCTGGTCACCTCACAGTGGGGAAATGCTGATTGGATTGTAGATGGGAACCAGTGAAGAATAAGAATAACGACTTGTAATTTGCTACAAAATAGGAAGAAAATATCTTATCAGTCTCTAGTGACACCTTAAAATACCACTCATCTCATACAATTGTATGCACACAATCATATGTAAACGAGTGTAAGATGGCTGCCATTGCAAAAGGAAAGGGATCACTGCAGCTACCTCGCTTTCCAACCACGATGGCTGCCATTGTAAAAGGGAAGGGATCACTGCAGCTACCTCACTTTCCAACCACGATGGCTGCCATTGTAAAAGGGAAGGGATCACTGCAGCTACCTCACTTTCCAACAACGATGGCTGCCATTGTAAAAGGGAAGGGATCACTGCAGCTACCTCACTTTCCAACAACGACGATGGCTGCCATTGTAAAAGGGAAGGGATCACTGCAGCTACCTCACTTTCCAACAACGATGGCTGCCATTGTAAAAGGGAAGGGATCACTGCAGCTACCTCACTTTCCAACAACGATGGCTGCCATTGTAAAAGGGAAGGGATCACTGCAGCTACCTCTCTTTCCAACCACGATGGCTGCCATTGTAAAAGGGAAGGGATCACTGCAGCTACCTCGCTTTCCAACCACGATGGCTGCCATTGTAAAAGGGAAGGGATCACTGCAGCTACCTCGCTTTCCAACCACGATGGCTGCCATTGTAAAAGGGAAGGGATCACTGCAGCTACCTCGCTTTCCAACCACGATGGCTGCCATTGTGTGTTGTGTTCCTTTTTCAAACAGTCTCTGAACATTAATATCAACCTGACAAATGTTGTGTTAGCAGCAGATAGAGCAATAGCGATCCCGTGTGTTGGAGGGCCTTAGCACATACCGTGCTTGGAGCTGATTTCAAATGAACTACATCCTGACACTTAGTGGCCTTGCCTAGGCCCTGGGGACCTGAGAACCTAGTCTAAGAACAATTTGACCAAAGTTTACAACAGACAGCAAACAGTTCTGTAACATCTCTACTCTCTCCTATAATACGTATGCTATGTCATTTAAAGAACTGTGTCTTTTGCTATATCTTTTAAAGCAGTGACAGAGAGACAACAAGAGGGAGAGAGAGAGAGAGAGAGAGACAGGGAGAGAGAGATTAGAATAATGTCATTTGCAAATTTCTATACCCATATTTTTTTTAATCCACAATTCAGTCAAATTGTGTCCATCTTCTTATCATATTTTTTATTTAATTCTTGGAGATGTAGCTTGCCTTGTGCTTTTAATTCACTTAAAGCCCCACTAAACATGACTCTTAGAGAAAAAAAAACATTTTTTTAACATAGAATAAACTTTTCTCAGTAATTCACTTTAATTAAACACACACACACCACCTCTCCCCTCCCACTCACACACACACTATAGACATGAATACACATCCTTATATAAATTCAGTCTTTGTACAGGAATCCCAGGAATGCCCGTTGTTCGGCCTCAACAGAAATGTCACGGTTACATTTTGTAACCTTTACTAGAGAATGTTATCTGCTCTGATAGCGAGACAGAGCTGGGACGGGGACCACGATGCGATTGGATTTGAAAGGTCCCCGTCGGAGTCATGCCCGCGGGCTATCTCCCCTTCACAGTTGAGCAACACCAGCGCTACGGCAGGCCGTCCACACCACACACCACTCTGTAAAGTTACAAGGATCTAATCTGTCCCAGTGTATCTACGTCTCTCCACACACAGCATCAGGCTGGGGGAAGATGGTGGGGATAGAGGGGGAGGGATGGAGAATGGAGAGAATAGAGGAGGATGGAAGAGGTTGGGGAGGGATGGAGGATGGAGAGAATAGAGGAGGGTTGGAGGAGGATGGAGAGAATAGAGGAGGGTTGGAGGAGGATGGAAAGAATAGAGGAAGGTTGGAGGAGGATGGGGAGTAGGGATGGAGGATGGAGAGAATAGAGGACAATGGAGGAGGATGGGGAGGAGGGAAGGTGGATGGAGAGAATAGAGGAGGATAGAGGAGGATGGGGAGTAGGGATGGTGGATGGAGAGAATAGAGGAGGGTTAGAGGAGGATAGAGGAGGATGGGGAGTAGGGATGGAGGATGGAGTAGGTATGGAGGATGGAGAGAATAGAGGAGGGTTAGAGGAGGATGGGGAGTAGGCATGGAGGATGGAGTAGGGATGGAGGATGGAGAGAATAGAGGAGGGTTAGAGGAGGATGGGGAGTAGGGATGGAGGATGGAGGGAATAGAGGAGGATAGAGGAGGATGGGGAGTAGGGATGGAGGATGGAGAGAATAGAGGGTTAGAGGAGGATGGGGAGTAGGGATGAAGGATGGAGTAGGGATGGTGGATGGAGAGAATAGTGGAGGGTTAGAGGAGGATGGGGAGTAGGGATGGAGGATGGAGTAGGGATGGAGGATGGAGAGAATAGAGGAGGGTTAGAGGAGGATGGGGAGTAGGGATGGAGGATGGAGTAGGGATGGTGGATGGAGATAATAGTGGAGGGTTAGAGGAGGATGGGGAGTAGGGATGGAGGATGGAGTAGGGATGGAGGATGGAGAGAATAGAGGAGGGTTAGAGGAGGATAGAGGAGGATGGGGAGTAGGGATGGAGGATGGAGTAGGGATGGAGGATGGAGAGAATAGAGGAGGGTTAGAGGAGGAGGAGGATGGGGAGTAGGGATGGAGGATGGAGTAGGGATGGAGGATGGAGAGAATAGAGGAGGGTTAGAGGAGGATGGGGAGTAGGGATGGAGGATGGAGTAGGGATGGAGGATGGAGAGAATAGAGGAGGGTTAGAGGAGGATGGGGAGTAGGGATGGAGGATGGAGTAGGGATGGAGAGAATAGAGGAGGGTTAGAGGAGGATGGGGAGTAGGGATGGAGGATGGAGTAGGGATGGAGGATGGAGATAATAGAGGAGGGTCAGAGGAGGATGGGGAGTAGGGATGGAGGATGGAGTAGGGATGGTGGATGGAGATAGAGGAGGGAAGGGGAGGATGGGGGAGTCTCTGTCCATATTCTTCCTTGAGGTACACCATTCATGCAGGTATACGTCTCAGTCCACTCCCTTTTACACAGTAGGGGGCAGTAGTAGTTAATGTAACTCAACAGGTGAAACTGGGCGCTGATATTCTCGATATTTTACTGCATGTGGGTAGTCTCTCTCAGTCGTGCTGCCTGGGCGAGGTCCCTACTTGCATTTTCCCAGCCATTTTGGTTGCTTGTCATGGCTGTGTGATGTATTCACCGCTTCATATTTCATATACCAATAAACCCTACAATACTTCAACATGTTATCTTATGGTGGTGACCTTACACATTTGTGTGGCTCAGTTGGTAGGGCATGGCATTTGTGGTGCTCAGTTGGTAGGGCATGGCATTTGTGTGGCTCAGTTGGTAGGGCATGGCATTTGTGGTGCTCAGTTGGTAGGGCATGGCATTTGTGTGGCTCAGTTGGTAGGGCATGGCATTTGTGGTGCTCAGTTGGTAGGACATGGCATTTGTGTGGCTCAGTTGGTAGGGCATAGCATTTGTGGTGCTCAGTTGGTAGGGCATGGCATTTGTGTGGCTCAGTTGGTAGGGCATGGCATTTGTGTGGCTCAGTTGGTAGGGCATGGCATTTGTGTGGCTCAGTTGGTAGGGCATGGCATTTGCGTGGCTCAGTTGGTAGGGCATGGCATTTGCGTGGCTCAGTTGGTAGGGCATGGCATTTACGTGGCTCAGTTGGTAGGGCATGGCATTTGCGTGGCTCAGTTGGTAGGGCATGGCATTTGTGTGGCTCAGTTGGTAGGGCATGGCATTTGCGTGGCTCAGTTGGTAGGGCATGGCATTTACGTGGCTCAGTTGGTAGGGCATGGCATTTGCGTGGCTCAGTTGGTAGGGCATGGCATTTGCGTGGCTCAGTTGGTAGGGCATGGCATTTGCGTGGCTCAGTTGGTAGGGCATGGCATTTGCGTGGCTCAGTTGGTAGGGCATGGCATTTGCGTGGCTCAGTTGGTAGGGCATGACATTTACGTGGCTCAGTTGGTAGGGCATGACATTTGCGTGGCTCAGTTGGTAGGGCATGGCATTTGCGTGGCTCAGTTGGTAGGGCATGGCATTTGCGTGGCTCAGTTGGTAGGGCATGGCATTTACGTGGCTCAGTTGGTAGGGCATGGCATTTGCGTGGCTCAGTTGGTAGGGCATGGCATTTGCGTGGCTCAGTTGGTAGGGCATGGCATTTGCGTGGCTCAGTTGGTAGGGCATGGCATTTGCGTGGCTCAGTTGGTAGGGCATGGCATTTGCGTGGCTCAGTTGGTAGGGCATGGCATTTACGTGGCTCAGTTGGTAGGGCATGGCATTTGCGTGGCTCAGTTGGTAGGGCATGGCATTTGCAATGTAAGCGTTGTGGGTTCAATTCCCATGGGGGACCAGTATGGAAGAAATGTATGAAAAATATATCCACAATCTACTCTAAGTCTCTCTGGATAAAAGCACCTGCTAAAATGTAAACATTAAGAGTTCACACGTTTAGAGCTCATATATGGTTATTGAGTCTCTTTTTGATTGTGGATAATGCAGCAAATACTTTGAAATGTTGTCTTTGTCTGCATGTTGAAAGGTCAGAATGGATGCCAGACAAAATAAAGGCCTCCAGGAAAGGATTCCTGTGTGACCGATCCAGGGTGGCAAAATGTCGGTAACTTTCCCAAAAACCCTGGTTTTCCAGAAATCCTGGTAGGAATCAGGTCTTCCTGCTTTTTACCTCTTGAATCCGGAATCTTTTAACCAGGAATTATCTCACCGAATTACAACATTGTCTCTTCGCCGTGCCCTGCCACAAGGAGTCACTAGAGCTTGATGAGCCAAGGAAAGCCCCCGGGCCAAACACTACCCTACTACGGACAGCACTGTCCTATGGGGCTTCAGGTCACAGTCGGCTATTCTTTCTCTTCTTCTAAGCATTAGTACATGCTTAACTGAATGAGAACAGAGACAGAATATAGAGGCTGATGACTGGTTGCCCTATGCTGGGCAGCTGGCATCGACCCCACCCCAACGCTTTTAAAATTATAAACTTGTATTAGCTAACACAACATGCCATTGGAACACAGGAGTGATTGGGCCTCTGTGCACCTATTTAGATATTCCATAAAAAATCAGTCGTTTTCAGCTACAATAGTCATTTACAACATTAACAGTGTCCACACTGTATTTCTGATCAATTTCATGTTATTTTAATGGACAAAGCATTTGCTTTTCTTTCAAAAACAAGGACATTTCTAAGTGACCCCAAACTTCTGAACGGTAGTGTACCTGATCAAGTGCTAGAAATATGTTTTAGCTGTTATCCTCATAATTCCAGTGGAGATTTGACTTTCAATGTATGTTTAGAGATCAAACATTTTTAAACACACTAGTATGCAATATTACACAACAACTTGAAAACAACAGATACCACTGAACATTTGAAATTCACAGAACTCAGCTGATTCACTGAAGTATCCTCATGTGGACCATAAACATCTCTAAAACGGTCTAATTTGGTTATGACTGCTATAGTGTTTCTGCTAGAGAGTGTTATGTTGTGGCTCCTATGTGTGACTGTGTGACATTATGTCTCCTTGCTGTTGTTTCAAGAGGCTGCTGTTAAATGGGTCCTTGCTATCCCGGAGCTCTAACGTCACCCATTAAAGTTGACATGTAAGATGATTAAGGTAGAGGTTAAGGCTAGAGTTTCGGGTAGGGACGTCTCGAGGACCCTGGATAGCACTAACCCTGCTTAATGCTGCCTCCCAGGCTGCTCTACTCAGCCATCTTCCAAATCCCTGATTTCTGTACCTGTTTCCTAGACAACCGACTGCCGTTTAAAGGGGCAGTTCTGCTTATTGACCGCATGCCCTTGACCAGAACCGCACTCACACTTGAAGCTGTGATTAGACCCTTTTTTATGGCACTTCAGATCCTTGTGGAAGGATCAGCATAGCGTGGCATTCCATGCAAGACTGCACACTAAAACAAAGAGGTAGGGTTTATCCTGTGTCATCTCAAGTTGTCTGAGTGAGCTTATTATGGTACTGTAGGCTTACTGTGGATCTATTGCTTTCTACATTCACTATCATGTTCATTTAAGTGTGTGTGACAGTATACCAATACATGGTATTACTTGATGACATCTACACCCTTTCTAAAATGACGACAATATCACATTGCCAGTGGGGGATATTCAGCCCCTCTTCTATCCTCCTGTGGAGATCTCTGTCTCTCTCTGTCTCTCTGTCTCTCTCTCTAGCTTTGCTTTCTCTCCTTATATCAACCAAGAGTCTGATGTCTTAATCTGGGACTCCATAATTTATTTCCCGCTCTTAATTACTATGCGATGGTTCTAACAGGTAAACCCAGTCAAGCAAGACTAATGGGATTTCTCCCCCCAGTGTCGCAGGCAGCACAACTTTACACGGTCAGGAACAACCACCTCCATGTTGGGTTTAACTATACTGAACAAAAATATAAATGTATCATGCAACAATTTCAAAGATCTTACTGCGAAGTGCTCACTAAACACATTTGTGCAGAAAATTTGAGAGAAATATGTTTTTTTTTGTGTGTATGGAACATTTTAGGGATCTTTTATTTCAGCTCATAAAACATGGGACCAACACCTTACATGTTGCATTCATATTTTTATTCAGTGCAGAAAGGAGCATGAAAGAGAGAAGAGACAGATGGAGGAATGCAAATGATATGTGTCAGGATGAGATTGGGCTTTTGTTTTGATGGCGCTGCTCTGCAGCTGTCTGTTGGATAGCTGTCTGTCTGGCTGCTAGCCAGGCCGCTTGTCACGAGTAGCATATTGGTTGTCAAACCAATTATAGCCTCAATAGGTTTCAGATCGTTCCTTTTAACTTATTATTATGTTGTTTAAAACTCAGTCTCATTAACTTTCTTAAGGACGTAGACCATTTCTGTTTTAGACAGTGTGACGTGATCTTTCTTAGAGGTCATCATCTCTGAGTTGGACTAATCTAATGCCGACTAAACAGAAAACACACACACACACACACACACGCACACACACACACACACACACACGCACGCACGCACACACACACACACACACGCACACACACACACACGCACGCACACACACACACACACACACGCACGCACGCACACACACACACACACACACACACACACACACACACACACACACACACACACACACACACACACACACACACACACACACACACACACACACACACACACACACACACACACACACACACACACACACACACACACACACACACACACACACACACAGTCTGAGCTAAGAAGCCTAACCAGCTATCTCAAGTCAAGGTCACTCAATTAGAATAGCTGAACCTGAATCTTCTCCAACTCCCTCTTTCTCTCCTCTCCCTCTATCTCTCCTCTCTCACTTTCTCTTCATATCTTCGTTTATTCTGCCTGTTTCTTTCACTCTCTTCTCCTTCTCTACTTTCTCTGATCGGGCAGCAGACAGCGTGTAAGTACTCTAACCCAGAGAAGTCTCTGGGAGCCCTTGCGATTGGTTCTGCTCTGTAGCACTGTTCACAATCGATTAGGAGACGGTGCGCTCCCGCTAACAGCTTTCCTCTGCTGCTCCTGTGGCTTTAATACTGTCACATAGACTCCCAACTTCACACCTAACCCTTCTCCCCTTCTCTTTCTCCTCTCTTTTCTGCACCTCCCTTCTCCTTTTCCCCTCTCATTTTGAAACTCCCTAACTCTATCACCCCGCAAAATCCCTCTCAACATCTCTTTATTCTCCCCTTCTGTCTCGCCTCGATGCTCCACTTTCTTTATTCTCCCCTTCTCTCTCGTCTCGATGCTCCACTTTTTTTATTCTCCCCTTCTCTCTTGCCTTGATGCTCCACATTCTTTATTCTCCCCTTCTCTCTTGTCTCGATGCTCCACTTTCTTTATTCTCCCCTTCTCTCTCGCCTCAATGCTCCACTTTCTTTATTCTCCCCTTCTCTCTCGCCTCGATGCTCCACTTTCTTTATTCTCCCCTTCTCTCTCGTCTCGATGCTCCACTTTCTTTATTCTCCCCTTCTCTCTCGCCTTGATGCTCCACTTTCTTTATTCTCCCCTTCTCTCTCGCCTCAATGCTCCACTTTCTTTATTCTCCCCTTCTCTCTTGCCTTGATGCTCCACTTTCTTTATTCTCCCCTTCTCTCTCGCCTCAATGCTCCACTTTCTTTATTCTCCCCTTCTCTCTCGCCTCGATTCTCCACTTTCTTTATTCTCCCCTTCTCTCTCGCCTCGATATTCTCCACTTTCTTTATTCTCCCCTTCTCTCTCGCCTCGATGCTCCACTTTCTTTATTCTCCCCTTCTCTCTCGCCTCGATGCTCCACTTTCTTTATTCTCCCCTTCTCTCTTGCCTTGATGCTCCACTTTCTTTATTCTCCCCTTCTCTCTCGCCTCGATGCTCCACTTTCTTTATTCTCCCCTTCTCTCTTGCCTCGATGCTCCACTTTCTTTCTTCTCCCCTTCTCTCTTGCCTTGACGCTCCACTTTCTTTATTCTCCCCTTCTCTCTCGTCTCGATGCTCCACTTTCTTTATTCTCCCCTTCTCTCTCGTCTCGATGCTCCACTTTCTTTATTCTCCCCTTCTCTCTCGTCTCGATGCTCCACTTTCTTTATTCTCCCCTTCTCTCTTGCATTGATGCTCCACTTTCTTTATTCTCCCCTTCTCTCTCGCCTCGATTCTCCACTTTCTTTATTCTCCCCTTCTCTCTCGCCTTGATTCTCCACTTTCTTTATTCTCCCCTTCTCTCTCGCCTCGATATTCTCCACTTTCTTTATTCTCCCCTTCTCTCTCGCCTTGATTCTCCACTTTCTTTATTCTCCCCTTCTCTCTCGCCTCGATATTCTCCACTTTCTTTATTCTCCCCTTCTCTCTCGCCTTGATTCTCCACTTTCTTTATTCTCCCCTTCTCTCTCGCCTCGATATTCTCCACTTTCTTTATTCTCCCCTTCTCTCTCGCCTTGATTCTCCACTTTCTTTATTCTCCCCTTCTCTCTCGCCTCGATATTCTCCACTTTCTTTATTCTCCCCTTCTCTCTCGCCTTGATTCTCCACTTTCTTTATTCTCCCCTTCTCTCTCGCCTCGATATTCTTCATTCTTTCTTTATGCTCTCTTTATTCCCTTCTCTCTCGCCTTGATTCTCCACTTTCTTTATTCTCCCCTTCTCTCTCGCCTTGATTCTCCACTTTCTTTATTCTCCCCTTCTCTCTCGCCTCGATATGCTCCACTTTCTTTATTCTCCCCTTCTCTCTTGCATTGATGCTCCACTTTCTTTATTCTCCCCTTCTCTCTCGCCTCGATTCTCCACTTTCTTTATTCTCCCCTTCTCTCTCGCCTTGATTCTCCACTTTCTTTATTCTCCCCTTCTCTCTCGCCTCGATATTCTCCACTTTCTTTATTCTCCCCTTCTCTCTCGCCTTGATTCTCCACTTTCTTTATTCTCCCCTTCTCTCTCGCCTCGATATTCTCCACTTTCTTTATTCTCCCCTTCTCTCTCGCCTTGATTCTCCACTTTCTTTATTCTCCCCTTCTCTCTCGCCTTGATTCTCCACTTTCTTTATTCTCCCCTTCTCTCTTGCCTTGATGGTCCACTTTCTTTCGCTCTGCTCTCCTCATTATTAGTTGTTCACCTCCTTTCAACCCTCTGCTCTCCGGACTCACCCTGTTCTATCACCATTAATATCCAATGTTTTTCTATCTTTTATCCTCTGGAGAGAGAGAGATACAGAGAGAGAGAGAGAGACACGTACATTTACTCAGTGAAAACAATGTACTGAGCAAATGTCAAATTGGCATTTTACCAAATTATAGCACTCTGCACACCCTAATTGACAAACAAACAAACCAAAACAAAGGCAAAGTCTTCTCATGCTTTGTTGATTTCAAAAAAGCCTTTGACTCAATGTGGCGTGAGGGTCTGCTATTCAAATTGATGGAAAGTGGTGTTGGGAGAAAAACATGTACAGAAACAAGTGTGCGGTTAAAATTGGCAAAAAACACACACATTTCTTCACACGGGGCCGTGGGGTGAGACAGGGATGCAGCTTAAGCCTCACCCTCTTTAATATATATATCAACAAATTGGCGAGGGCACTAGAACAAACTGCAGCACCCAGCCTCACCCTACTAAAACCTGAAGTCAAATGTCTACTGTTTTCTGATGATCTGGTGCTTCTGTCACCAACCAAGGAGGGCATACAGCATTACCTAGATCTTCTGCACAGATTCTGCCAGACCTGGGCCCCTCTGCATGCAGATTTCTGCAAAAATATCCCCTGTGTGCAACGTAAAAAGAAATAAATAATGCATGCAGAGCAGAATTAGGCAGACCCCGCTAATGATCAAAATCCAGAAAAGAGATGTTAAATTCTACAACCACCTAATAGGAAGCGATTCCCAAATTTTCCATAACAAAGACATCACCTACAGAGAGAGGAACCTGGAGGAGAGTACCCTAAGCATGCTGGTCCTGGGGATCTGTTTGCAAACACAAACAGACCCCACAGAGCCCCAGGACAGCAACACAATTAGACCCAACCAAATCATGAGAAAACAAAAAGATAATTACTTGACACATTGGAAAGAATTAACAAAAAAACGGAGCAAACTAGAATGCTATTTGGCCCTGAACGGAGAGTACACACTCGCAGAATACCTGACCACTGTGACTGACCCAAACTTAAGGAAAACTTTCACTATGTACAGACTCAGTGAGCATAGCCTTGCTATTGAGAAAGGCCACCGTAGGCAAACATGGCTCTCAAGAGAAGACAGGCTATTTGCACACTGCCCACAAAATGAGATGGAAACTGAGCTGCACTTCCTAACCTCCTGCCAAATGTATGACCATATTAGAGACACATATTTCCCTCAGATTACACAGATCCACAAAGAATTTGAAAATAAACCCAATTTGGATAAATTCCCATATCTGCTGGGTGAAATACCAGTCTGCCATCACAGCAGCAATATTTGTGACCTGTAGCTACAAGAAAAGGGCAACCAGAGAAGAACAAACACCATTGTAAAAACAAACCATATATATAAAAACTGTCACCTTTATTTAACCAGGTAGACCAGATGAGAACAAGTTCTCATTTACAACTGCGACCTGGCCAAGATAAAGCAAAGCAGTGCGACACAAACAACACAGAGTTATACATGGGATAAACAAATTGACAGTCAATAACACAAAATAAAAATGTATATACAGTGTGTGCAAATGTAGTAAGATTAGGGAGGTAAGGCAATAACTAGGTCGTAGTGGTGAAATAATGACAATTTAGCAATTAAACACTGGAGTGATAGATGTGCAGAAGATGAATGTGTAAGTTAAGTAGAGATACTGGTGCAAAGGAGCAAAAAAATAAATAACAATATGGGGACGAGGTAGTTGGATGGGCTGTCGGTAAGCTGCTCTGACAGCTGGTGCTTAAAGTTAGTGGAGCTTTACCTAGCAAAGATTTATATATGACCTGGAGCCAGTGGGTTTTGCGATGAATATGAAGCGAGGGCCAGCCAACGAGAGCGTACAGGTCCCAGTGGTGGGTAGTATATGGGGCTTTGGTGACAAAACTGATGGCACTGTGATAGACTACATCCAATTTGCTGAGTAGAGTATTGGAGGCTATTTTATAAATGACATCGCTGAAGTCAAGGATCGGTAGGATAGTCAGTTTTACGAGGATATGTTTGGCAGCATGAGTGAACAATGTTTTTTTGCGAAATAGGAAGCCGATTCTAGATTTAATTTTGGATTGGAGATGCTTGATGTGAGTCTAGAAAGAGAGTTTACAGTCTAACCAGACACCTAGGTTGTCCACATATTCCAAGTCAGAACCGTCCATAGTAGTGATGCTAGATGGGTGGGCAGGCGGGTGCGGGCAGCGATCGGTTGAAAAGCATGCATTTAGTTTTACTTGCATTTAAGAAAAGTTGGAGGCCACGGAAGGAGTGTTGTATGGCATTGAAGCTTGTCTGGAGGTTTGTTAACACAGTGTCCAAAGAAGGGCCGGAAGTATATAGAATGGTGTCATCTGCGTAGAGGTGGATCAGCAGATCACCAGCAGCAAGAGCAACAGAATTGATGTATACAGAGAAAAGAGCCGGCCCGAGAACTGAACACTGTGGCACCCCCATAGAGACTGCCAAAGGTTCGAACAAAAGCCCCTCCGATTTGACACACTGAACTCTATCGGAGAGTAGTTGGTGAACCTGTTGAGCTGTTGAGTCTGCCAATAAGAATGCAGTGATTGACGGAGTTGAAAGCCTGGGTTAGGTCGATCAAGACGGCTGCACAGTGTTGTTTTTTATCGATGGAGGTTATGATATCGTTTTCGACCTTGAGCGTGGCTGAGGTGCACCCATGACCAGCTCTGAAACCGGATTGTATAGTGGAGAAGGTACGGTAGTATTCTAAATGGTCGGTGATCTGTTTGTTAACTTGGCTTTCAAATGATTCCAAGAACACAGGATGAGATGTTACTATCCTTTGTGCAAGCACTTCCAAGAGTTAATGAACAGTGAGCGTGGTGAAATTTGGGGAGCGCATCGTCAGTAGTGTACCTTTGGTTCCTAGGGTGTTTCGGCCTTTCACACTATACACCCTCCCCAAAGGCGGCCAGCGACAGGGTGATCAATCCTACGCTTGCGTCCCATTCCCAATTAGTCATAGGAGTTGCCTTGTTGTTGATAGCCAACATCCCATGGGATTATGCATGGCAGGGGCGTCCTCCTCCCTGAGTCAAGCATTGATGACCGCATACCTCCTGGCCCTCTCACTTCGGGGCCCAGCTGGGGTCTTTCCTCTTCATCCAGAGCCACTGACTGCTGCCTTCTGCCGCCTCTGATACAGCTTTGATTGCCGAACGCTGGCTCTGGCCCTTAATTCCCAGGTCTCTAAGCAGTCTGGTTGTAGATGTTGCCACAAAACCTCTGCAGCCCACCTCCACTGGTCGGACTTCTGTGTTCCAGCCATGATGCCGTGCTTCGGCAGCTAGATCAGCATAGCGCAGATGTTTTCGCTCATAAGCCTCATCTACTGAGTTTTCCCAGGGTACTGTGAGCTCTGGTCCTTCTGTGGCTCAGTTGGTAGAGCATGGCGCTTGTAACGCCAGGGTAGTGGGTTCGATTCCCGGGACCACCCATACGTAGAATGTATGCACACATGACTGTAAGTCGCTTTGGATAAAAGCGTCAGCTAAATGGCATATATTATATTATAGCTCAATGATGAAGACCTTATTGAGTGAACGGGACCAGAGCACCATGTCAGGTCTTAGGGTGGTGGTTGCGATCTCCGGAGGAAACACAAGTTGCCGGCCAATGTCAGCTAGCATTTTCCAGTCGCGGGCCAAGCGCAGCTGGTCTCGCTCTAATGGTGTAGAGCCGCTCTTCGGTGGTTTAGCCCCTTCGCGGACAAAGTTTGTCCGTAAGGAGTGTGATGCTGCTGTGGGTGGTAGGGAGTTGGTGGCAGCTCGCTTGTCCTCCAGGGCGGACGCAAGGTTTTTAAGGACTTGATTGTGACGCCAAGTGTAGCGTCCTTGGGTGAGGCTTGTTTTACACCCTGTGAGAATGTGCCTGAGGTTGGCTGGCATGGAACAGAGGGCACAGTCCGGATCTTCACCATACCATTGGTGAAGATTAACTGGTGTTGGAAGGACGTCATATGTTGCTCTGATGGAAAAGCTCAACCGCCTCGCTTCCATGGCCCACAGATCCTTCCAGCTGATCTTCCTCTTCTCCACACTGTCCCATCGAGTCCACTGTCCCTGTTTGGCAAGAGAGACTGCCTTGGCCCACCTTGCAGCCTCCTCCTGATGGCGTACTTCCTGCACTACCATCTTCCGCCGCTCTGGTGCAGTGGCCTTACTCCAAGCAGCACGGCTAGTTAGCCCAAGGCCTCCTCTCCCTTGCTGAACATGACCCACAATGTCAGCATGTCTGAGGGCTGCTGTTGCCTCCTGGACTGCTTTTCCTGGCCTCCATTTGCGCCCAGTTGCCAAGGTCGGCGCGTTGTTGCTCACCACTGGGTCTTGAGATTCATTCAGTGTCATCTGGAGCCTGGTTTTTGCACACTTGAATTCCTCTGTTAGACTGGTGAGGGGCAGCTTGAGGACACCATCTCCATAGAGGCCTATGGTGGTAAGGCATCGTGGAACTCCGAGCCACTTCTTTAAGTAGCCTGTGACTCCTCTTTCCATCTTCTCCACTGTTGAGATTGGAACCTCATACAGTGCTAAGGGCCACAACACCCGGGGTAGGAGACCAAACTGCAGACACCAGGCCTTTAACTTTCCAGGTAGCTAGCTGGGTGTTGTCGATGGACTGTAGGCTACTACTGATGTCTTTGTGCAGCTGTTGCACCTGGTCTTTATCCTTCAGGCTTGCATCATACCACCTTCCAAGGCTTTTTACCGGCTGCTCAGACACTGTTGGGATTTGGTCATCTCCGATGAAGAATTTCAGGTCAGAGAGTACTCCCTTCACAATCGATATGCTGCGTGACTTGGATGGTTTAATCTTCATACGGGCCCAGCTGATGTTCTCCTCGAGTTTTCTGAGCAGTCTCCTGGTGCATGGGACAGTGGTGGTCAATGTTGTAATGTCGTCCATGTAGGCTCTGAGTGGAGGGAGGCGGAAACCAGAGTCGACTCGCAACAACCCATTTTGAGGATCTGATGATAACCTCCATTGCCATTGTGAATGCCAACGGAGAAATGGTACATCCCGCCATTATACCTACATTCAGGCACTGCCATGAGGTGGTGAAGCAGAACTGCAGATCCTGGAAGTACGACTTCACCAGGTTTGTGATGGTGTCCGGTATGTGGAAAAATCTGAAGGCAGACCACAGCAGTTCATGGGGCACAGAGCCAAATGCATTGGCGAGGTCAAGGAAGACTACATGGAGGTCCCTTTTCTCCACCTTGGCCATTTGGATCTGGTGCCAGATCATGCTGGAATGTTCCAAGCAGCCAGAGAACCCTGATATTCCTGCCTTCTGTACAGATGTATCGACGTACGCATTCCTTTGCAGGTACTCGGCCATCCTCTGGGCAATGACCCTAAAGAAGATTTGACCCTCGACATTCAGTAAGGAAATTGGGCGGAATTGGCTGCCTGCCCTACGCCACACTTTGGGTATTATCTTCTTCTGCCAAGCTGTTCTCATAAGCCTCCAGAGGAACCTCAGGACGTCTGGTGCATTCTTATACACTTTGTACGGGACTCCATTTGGCCCCGGGGCTGATGCTGTTCTTGCCCGTCGAACTGTGTTTTCCACCTCTTTCCATGTCGGAGGGCTGGTCTCAATATGATGTTCCGGGGGTTCAATAGGTGGGATATCTGATGGGATGGCCAGATGTTCATGTCGCTTTGAGTCAAAGTTTGTTGTTCTCAGGTGCTCCTCTAGGTCTTTCTTTGTTGTTTTTAGAGCTCCACTTTTTTCCTTTGTGAAGAGACTTTTAAGGAACTTGAAGGGATCTTTATAGAATCGAGTTCTAGTTTGTTTTTTCTTCCTTCTGTGTTTCCGTAGGTTCTCTGCTCTACGGAGGGATGCCAACCGGGTTTTGATGTCAGCCTGAAGTGCCTCTATGCCCTCCTTTTCCACTTCCGAGGCCTTCTTCCACTGTTTCTTAAGCTGCCGCCTTTCTTGAACGAGGCGCTTGATTTCTTGTTGCCTCCTGGAAACTGGTGGGGTTGGAACCTTTCTCCCGCCTTTTGCCTCTTCCACTCCAAATCTTTCTGTCCCGTACTCATAGATGATGTCCTCCATCCTCTCCAACTTCTTCTCCACTGTGCCTCGAAGTTTCTCGAGGGTCAAGGTAAGGTCAGTATTCACTGTTTCCCACAACTTCTTGTCACTGGCGCCAGGCCACTTCACATACGGTCTGTGCCCTGGTAGTCTCCTCTCGACTGCAGGTCTGGGAGGCTGGGTGAGTTCCACTCCTGTTGTTGGTTCCACCTCAGTTGCTACTTCGGTGCTTGAGTTTACGTCCTCCATGACAGTGGTACTGATGCACTGCAAACTATGGTTTGCGTCCAGTTGCTGTGCTTCATTCGACTGATTTGATCGCTTTCGCAGAAAGTAATCAATGCGAGTTCTCTGTCTCTCTTTACCCAAACACCCCTTCTTCCCCTGGTGGATCCTCAACCCATGGTGTGATGTAACTTTCCTCCAACCACAGACACATACCTGTATCTGTTTGTGGCCCACTGTTGCAGCAGAACTTGTGACAGTTGCTGTGGTGTTCTCTTGTGCTGTGCTCTCATTACTCGTAGTCGTTTCCAGTCCAGTCGTTACTATGTTGTCAGCCGATGAGTCATCTTCCGCCCCCGCTCTCGCAGACTCTAGGGGTATTCTCGTATGTTGACTTTCTGTAGCTAAAGCGGGTGTTTCCAACATACTGCGAAGCATGGGAAACTACAGAAATGGGAAGCTACCCCATGACTGTCCCAGTGGGGTCTATTCCCTCCTGTCAGCCGACTCTCCGTGCCGCCACAAGGACTTTCCCCTGTTGTCAGCTGATCTTTCTCAGCAGTCACTGGACAAGTCCAGATATTCAGATTCCAAGAACACAGGATGAGATGTTACTATCCTTTGTGCAAGCACTTCCAAGAGTTAATGAACAGTGAGCGTGGTGAAATTTGGGGAGCGCATCGTCAGTAGTGTACTTTAGAAGGGCAGGGCAGGATGGATATAGGTCTGTAACAGTTTGGGTCTAGAGTGTCTCCCCATTTGAAGAGGGGGATGACCGTGGCAGCTTTCCAATCTTTGGGGATCTCAGACAATATGAAAGAGAGGTCGAACAGGCTAGTAATTGGGGTTGAATTTTCATAGAAAACAAAGGAATTTCTTCCACCTCACAGAACTTGAGGTCCCAACAAATTTCATGTTCCGGAGAAGGTATAAAAGATCGGGGAAGAATCCAGCTACGAACTGGTCCGTTTGTTACAACTTGGGGAAGCTCATTGGGAGACGGTGTGGCCACATTACCATAACGCTGTTTATATAATAGCCTCAGATATGAGGTTTACATCTAATTGTTGTATAAGATGAATGAGTGAATATGATACTGTTTACACAATTTTACAATGTGATTTTGGACTGTTTAATGAAGGAAACTACAATTCCCTTTTGAGTTTAACTAAATTAGAGAACCGCCCCTGAGCCCAGTTAGGGTCTAACCACAACAGAGAGTGAGAGAGAGACGGACAATTCTACAAAATAAACAACTTTTCACCAGCGATCAAGACGACACACTGAGCGTAAATATATATATTGATTGCAATTGTTCCCGAATGAGTGAGCGTTCATGTGTAAAGGATTAGCATTTCAATTGTTATAATTATTAACTCTGTAGTGACTTCTCAATTGACCCCCACTTCCCTTTTTGTACACCAAGCCGCGATGCCAGTTTAGCCCACTAGGGCACATTCTCCTATCATTTCTTGTAACCATATTTACTGTTTGTTTATGCATTTCTGTGAATTACTTATTTAGTAATAAATAAATGATTTAAGACAACTGATGTATGGATGACTCATAGTGAATACTGGGTTGGTGCAGATGACCAACAATTTACGATGTTTGGAATGAGACTAACGTGAGGTAAAGTAAATAATTCATTAATGAGAAGACTATGGATCAGATATGAAAATATCTGAAAGGTTATATTGGGAAATTATAACTTTGTAATCTGAATATTTTCCTTGGTACCCCGACTTCCTAGTTAACCTCTGCGCACCAAACCGGTGATCGCTACATAAATAGTCATATTAAACATGAATGACAATACAAGTGTCTCACATGTTTCGAAAGCATAAAATCTTGCTAATCCAACTGCGTTGTCAGATTTAAAAAAGGATTTACTGCGAAAGAATACGATGCGATTATCTGAGGATTCAGCCCCATAAAAAAACAATTTCAACCAGCACAGGCATAACAAAATCACAAATTGCAATAAAATAAATTGTTTACCTTTGACGATCTACCTCTGTGTGCACCCCAATGCTCATTGTTACACAATTAATGGTTTTTTGTTTGATAGTTTTATAGCCTAACACAAAACATTTTGTGAACCGCTTGTGCCGTGAGTTTCGTCTCATTCAATTTTCGATGACACATTCAATGTAAATACACACACTAAACATGACTTTTCCAGTCATGTTTGGTTTCATTGCAATCAACTGGTTTGTTTGTAACACAATCAAACTTGATGGGTCATTTTGCGGGACGTATTGACTGAAAGAAACCGATTTGGTTTCTTTTTGGATCTGATTGACTGTATTTTAACCCAATGACCACTGATCGTCTTGAAATCTAGCTGGGTAGATAGCCAATGAGCTGAGGTAAATGGCAATATGTAATGTTTATGTGTTGGAAGACCAACCTATGTAGTAAACTCCTGCATAAAGACGGTCATTCGCCATTGAAGATTCATACTGGAAGGAGCCAAGCTTGTGACACAGCACTTTTTCGGTAATGCGCATCTTCAGCTGTTTATATATCGAAAGATAAGACAAGTACACACGCCCTACTGCTACGCCATCTTAGACAAAATGTATGTTTATTTATTATCCCTTTTGCACTTGAACTATTTGCACATTGATACAACACTGTATATAAACATAATATGACATTTGAAAATCTTTATTCTTTTGGAACTTCTGTGAGTGTAATTTTTACTGTTCATTTTTATTGTTTATTTCACTTTTGTTTACTATCTACTTCACTTGCTTAGGCAATGTAAACACATGTTTCCCATGCCAATAAAGCCCTTGAATTGAATTGAATTGAGAAACAAAAAGAGGCTGAGAGAGAGATACAGAGAGAGAGGGAAATATATATTTCTATACTTATATATATATATATATATATATATATATATATATATATATATATATATATATATATATACAGTGGGGCAAAAAAGTATTTAATCAGCCACCAATTGTGCAAGTTCTCCCACTTAAAAAGAGAGAGAGATACAGAGGTTGAGAGAGTGATACAGAGGTTGAGAAAAATAAATATACAGTTTACAAACAGAGGGAGGGAGGGAGAGAGAAAGAGGGATGTGTTTTTCTCCAAGTCGGGACCGAAATTCCAACAAGCAGCACAGGTTCCATTGTGTCTGGTATCAGATTATTTTATGGTGATGTGTTTCACTTGTGTGTGGTTAAGTGTGTTTGTATTTGCAAGTGTGTGTGCATTACTTTTAACCCCCCTCCCCCCTATTATTTGGGGTTAATGTTGTGTGACTAAAGATAACTATCAAAAAATAAATACACTGTAGCTTTACTTACCTTTCTTTTCTCCACCCACTCAAATCATTTACAAGCTACTAACTCGTTACTCTGTTACTACCTTCTATTTCTACCCTTCCTTCCCTCCCTCTATCCCACCTCCTTCTCTCCCTCCATCCCCCATATCCTCCTTCTCTCCCTCCATCCCCCATATCCTCCTTCTCTCCCACCATCCCCCATGTGCTCCTTCCCTCCATCCCCCATATCCTCCTTCTCTCCCTCCATCCCCCATGTGCTCCTTCCCTCCATCCCCCATATCCTCCTTCTCTCCCTCCATCCCCCATGTGCTCCTTCCCTCCATCCCCCATATCCTCCTTCTCTCCCTCCATCCCCCATGTGCTCCTTCCCTCCATCCCCCATATCCTCCTTCTCTCCCTCCATCCCCCATATCCTCCTTCTCTCCCTCCATCCTCCATATCCTCCTTCTCTCCCTCCATCCCCCATATCCTCCTTCTCTCCCTCCATCCCCGATGCGCTCCTTCCCTCCATCCCACATATCCTCCTTCTCTCCCTCCATCCCCATATCCTCCTTCTCTCCCTCCATCCCCGATGCGCTCCTTCCCTCCATCCCACATATCCTCCTTCTCTCCCTCCATCCGCCATATCCTCCTTCTCTCCCTCCATCCCCGATGCGCTCCTTCCCTCCATCCCCATATCCTCCTTCTCTCCCTCCATCCCCGATGCGCTCCTTCCCTCCATCCCTCATATCCTCCTTCTCTCCCGCCATCCCCCATGTGCTCCTTCCCTCCATCCCCCATATCCTCCTTCTCTCCTCCATCCGCCATGTGCTCCTTCCCTCCATCCCCATATCCTCCTTCTCTCCCTCCATCCCCCATATCCTCCTTCTCTCCCTCCATCCGCCATATCCTCCTTCCCTCCATCCCCCATATCCTCCTTCTCTCCCTCCATCCCCCATATCCTCCTTCTCTCCCTCCATCCGCCATATCCTCCTTCTCTCCCTCCATCCCCCATATCCTCCTTCTCTCCCTCCATCCGCCATATCCTCCTTCTCTCCCTCCATCCCCCATATCCTCCTTCTCTCCCTCCATCCCCGATGCGCTCCTTCCCTCCATCCCACATATCCTCCTTCTCTCCCTCCATCCGCCATATCCTCCTTCTCTCCCTCCCTCCCCCATATCCTCCTTCTCTCCCTCCATCCCCGATGCGCTCCTTCCCTCCATCCCACATATCCTCCTTCTCTCCCTCCATCCGCCATATCCTCCTTCTCTCCTTCCATCCCCCATGTCCCCCTTCCCTCCATCCCTCATATCCTCCTTCTCTCCCGCCATCCCCCATGTGCTCCTTCCCTCCATCCCCCATATCCTCCTTCTCTCCCTCCATCCCCCATGTGCTCCTTCCCTCCATCCCCCATATCCTCCTTCTCTCCCTCCATCCCCCATATCCTCCTTCTCTCCCTCCATCCGCCATATCCTCCTTCTCTCCCTCCATCCCCATATCCTCCTTCTCTCCCTCCATCCCCCATGCGCTCCTTCCCTCCATCCCACATATCCTCCTTCTCTCCCTCCATCCCCATATCCTCCTTTCTCTCCCTCCATCCCCATATCCTCCTCTCTCCCTCCATCCCCCATATCCTCCTTCTCTCCCTCCATCCCCCTTCCTCCCTTCTCTCCCTCCATCCCCATATCCTCCTTCTCTCCCTCCATCCCCCATATCCTCCTTCCTCCATCCCCATATCCTCCTTCTCTCCCTCCATCCATCCCCATATCCTCCTTCTCTCCCTCCATCCCCATATCCTCCTTCTCTCCCTCCATCCCCATATCCTCCTTCTCCCCTCCATCCGATGCGCTCCTTCCCTCCATCCCCATATCCCTCCCTCCATCCCCATATCCTCCTTCTCTCTCCCTCCATCCCCATATCCTCCTTCTCTCCCTCCATCCCCGATGCGCTCCTTCCTCCATCCCACATATCCTCCTTCTCTCCCTCCATCCCCCATATCCTCCTTCTCTCCCTCCATCCCCATATCCTCCTTCCCTCCATCCCCATATCCTCCTTCCCCCATATCCTCCTCCTTCTCTCCTCCATCCTCCATATCCTCCTTTCTCTCCCTCCATCCCCATATCCTCCTTCTCTCCCTCCATCCCCATATCCTCCCTCTCCCTCCATCCCCATATCCTCCTTCTTCCCTCCATCCCCCATATCCTCCTCCCTCCATCCCCCATATCCCTCCTCCATCCCCATATCCTCCTTCTCTCCCTCCATCCCCCATATCCCTCTCCTCCTCTCCCTCCATCCCCGATATCCTCCTTCCCTCCATCCCCCATATCCTCCTTCTCTCCCTCCATCCCCGATATCCTCCTTCTCTCCCTCCCATATCCTCCTCTCTCCCTCCATCCCCCATATCCTCCTCTCCCTCCATCCCCCCATATCCTCCTTCTTCCCTCCATCCCCATATCCTCCTTCTCCTCCCTCCATCCCCCATATCCTCCCCATATCCTCCTTCTCCCTCCATCCCCATATCCTCCTTCTTCCCTCCATCCCCATATCCTCCTTCTCCCTCCATCCTCCATCCCCCATATCCTCCTTCCTCCCTCCATCCCCATATCCTCCTTCTCTCCCTCCATCCCCGATGCGCTCCTTCCCTCCATCCCCCATATCCTCCTCCATCATATCTCCCTCCATCCCCCATCCATCCCCATATCCTCCTTCTCCTCCATCCATCCCTCTCCCTCCATGATGCTCCTTCCTCCATCCCCCATATCCTCCTTCTCTCCCTCCATCCCCCATATCCTCCTTCTCTCCTCCATCCATCCTTCTCTCCTCCATCCCCATATCCTCCTTCTCTCCCTCCATCCCCATATCCTCCATCCCCGATGCGCTCCTTCCCTCCTTTCCCTCCATCCCCCATATCCTCCCTTCTCTCCCTCCATCCCCATATCCTCCTTCTCCCTCCATCCCCTCCCTCCATCCCCCATATCCTCCTATCTCTCCCTCCATCCCCCATATCCTCCTTCCCTCCATCCCCCATATCCTCATCCTCCTCTCTCCCTCCCATCCCCCATATCCTCCTTCTCTCCCTCCATCCGCCATCCTCCTCCTTCTCTCCCTCCATCCCCATATCCTCTTCTCTCCCTTCTCTCCCTCCATCCCCTCCATCCCATCCCCATATCCTCCTTCTTCCCTCCATCCCCATATCCTCCTTCTCTCCCTCCATCCCCGATATCCTCCCTCCTCCTCCCTCCATCCCCCATATCCTCCTTCTCTCCCTCCATCCCCCATATCCTCCTTCTCTCCCTCCATCCCTCCCCCCATATCCTCCTTCTCTCCCTCCATCCCCGATGCGCTCCTTCCTCCATCCCACATTCCTCTTCTCCTCCATCCCCATATCCTCCTTCCTCTCCCTCCATCCCCATATCCTCCTCTCCTTCTCTCCCTCCATCCCCGATATCCTCCTTCTCTCCCTCCATCCCTCCATATCCTCCTTCTCTCCCTCCCATCCCTCCATCCCACATATCCTCCTTCCCCCCTCCTCCATCCCCATATCCTCCTTCTCTCCCTCCATCCCCCATATCCTCCTTCCTCCTATCCTCCTTCTCCCCCATCCATCCCCGATGTGCTCCTTCCCTCCATCCCCCATATCCTCCTTCTCTCCCTCCATCCCCATATCCTCCTTCTCTCCCTCCATCCGCCATATCCTCCTTCTCTCATATCCTCCATCCCTCCATCCCCCATATCCTCCTTCTCTCCCTCCATCCCCGATGCGCTCCTTCCCTCCATCCCACATATCCTCCTTCTCTCCCTCCATCCCCCTCATCCCCATATCCTCCCTTCTCCTCCCCCCTCCATCCCCCATATCCTCCTTCTCTCCCTCCATCCCCCATATCCTCCCTCCCTCCTCTCCCTCCATCCCCATATCCTCCTTCCTCCCTCCATCTCTCCTTCTCCTCCCCTCATATCCTCCTTCCTCCCTCCTCCCTCCATCCCCCCATCTCTCCTCCTCCTCTCTCCCTCCATCCCCCATATCCTCCTTCTCCCTCCATCCCCATATCCATCCCTTATCCTCCTTCTTCCCTCCATCCCACATATCCTCCTTCTCTCCCTCCATCCCCCATATCCTCCTTCTCTCCCTCCATCCCCATATCGCTCCTTCTTCCCTCCATCCCCCATATCCTCCTTCTCTCCCTCCATCCCCATATCCTCCTCTCTCTCCTCCCATCCCCATATCCTCCTTCTCTCCCTCCATCCCCGATGCGCTCCTTCCCTCCATCCCACATATCCTCCTTCTCTCCCTCCATCCCCATATCCTCCTATCCTCCTTCTCTCCATCCATCCCCATATCCTCCTCCTTTCTCTCTCCCCCATATCCTCCTTCTCTCCCTCCATCCCCATATCCTCCTTCTCTCCCTCCATCCCCATATCCTCCTTCTCCATCCCCCTCCCTCCATCCCATATATCCTCCTTCTCTTCCCTCCATCCCCCATATCCTCCTTCTCTCCCTCCATCCCCATATCCTCCATCCCCATATCCTCCTTCTCTCCCTCTCCCTCCATCCCCCATATCCTCCTTCTCTCCCTCCATCCCCGATGCGCTCCTTCCCTCCATCCCACATATCCTCCTTCTCTCCCTCCATCCCCCATATCCTCCTTCTCTCCCTCCATCCCCCATATCCTCCTTCTCTCCTTCCATCCCCCATGTCCTCCTTCCCTTCATCCCTCATATCCTCCTTCCCTCCTTCCAACCCCATGTCTTCCGGTATAAAGGGAAAATAATACCCTTCGTTACTTATAACAGAGAAGAAATGGCAAAATTATGCAGTTTTATTAATAAGAAACGCTAAGTACAAATGTAAGATATATTTAGAATACCCAGATTTTTTGCTTGGCCTTGTTGTTCATGTGCTGGTCAGCGTGAGCAGAGATTGACTGGAGAAAATGATGTCTTTTGTTTCTGTGTTTTTTATTCTGAAAAGGCAGTGAACCATTCACTCAGAAACACAAAGATGTAGGCAGAGAGAGACCAATGCCTCCATCTCCCCAGACACAAGGTCATTTTTTTTCTCTTTTTTCCTCTTTTCTCTTTTGTTGCTCACAAAACAACATAAAGTGCCGTTTAACTCTGGCGCTTGCCTCAGAATAGCCCTGGAGGAGCTGTCCTCTGTTATAGTCTCTGTGAGGGCGTGTCAGTGCGTAGGTCTAGTGTCCAGTATGTATGTATGCCAGTGTGTAGGTGGGTTGGTGTCGTAGTGTCCATTATATACGCGGGGCGTGTCAGTGTGTAGGTGGGTCGGTGTCATAGTGTCCAGTATGTATGTACAAGTGGCGTGTCAGTGTGTAGGTGTCGAGGTGTCCAGTGTGTGAGAGGATGAATCTGCATGAAAGCATGTGTATGAATAACTATGTGAAATATTCTCCTCGTTGATTTGATTAGAGGGCTCTCTTCTTCCTCATGTCTGTCTCCATGGGCACCGTGAAACGTGAAACGTCTCCTCACAGGTGAAACACAGAACCACTGGCAACATCTCCTAAAATCCATCAGATTCGTACAGGATTTTGTGTATGCCACAGAGGTTTTTGGGTAATGTAGTTCATTACTGCTCCTCTCTCGGCAGGCCAGCAATCTAAACTCTCCTGATGGCAGCAGACAGATTGGCAGTGTTAATGGAGCAATGAGGGCCCCCTGCTTACTCTCTCAGCAGACATGACTTCCGTCCTCTAGGGTCTGGCTGGCTCACCGACAGTCACTGTGCTTGTTTGGAGGGAGGCATCTGTAGAGGGTGTATTATTGTCCCCTGTGTGGCTCTCCAGTCCTTAGAGCTGTAATCACAGCAGACTGCATGTCACCGCGCCTTGCTCTAATTGGCCTGTCCCTCTCCATGCACTGAGGAAGGGGATGGGCCTTGTGAGGCTGCCATGGCGACTGGGCCATTTAATGAGAGAGAGCATGCTGTGACTAATGACATCCCTGAGCCCATCAGATATACAGCAAATGGACAATTTTGCTGCATCACTCATACACACACAAAATCACTCTAACTAACAATACACTCTGACACACAGTGACACACACACACCATCGAATTAGAAGTGTATTGACGGACTCAAATACAATTCCTTTTGTCTCTACCTGTGACCCAAATGACAACTTTTGAAGTCTATCTGTTGACATTTGCCATGTTGTTGCAGGTTATATTAGCATTATCTAATAGTCCATTGGTGATATCTAATAAGCTATAATCATCTATACTACATGCCTTTATTGAGTATAAGGTGGATCATTAGATCATCTATAAGGGTTAGAGTGATGTGAGACATCTATAAGGGTTAGAGTCATGTGGGACATCTATAAGGGTTAGAGTGATGTGGGACATCTACAAGGGTTAGAGTCATGTGGGACATTATACGGGTTAGAGTGATGTGGGACATCTCTAAGGGTTAGGGTTAGAGTCATGTGGGACATCTATAAGGGTTCGAGTCATGTGGGACATCTATAAGGGTTAGAGGGATGTGGGACACCTATAAGGGTTAGGGTTAGAGTGATGTGGGACATCGATAAGGGTAAGAGGGATGTGCGACATCTATAAGGGTTAGGGTTAGAGTGATGTGGGACATCTATAAGGGTAAGAGGGATGTGGGATATCTATAAGGGTTAGAGTGATGTGGGACATATATAAGGGTTAGAGTGATGTGGGACATCTATAAGGGTTAGAGTGACGTGGGACATCTATACGGGTTAGAGTGATGTGGGACATCTCTAAGGGTTAGGTTTAGAGTCATGTGGGACATCTATAAGGGTTAGAGTGATGTGGGACATCTCTAAGGGTTAGAGGGATGTGGGACATCTCTAAGGGTTAGGGTTAGAGTCATGTGGGACATCAATAAGGGTTAGGGTTAGAGTCATGTGGGACATCTATAAGGGTTAGAGTGATGTGGGACATCTCTAAGGGTTAGAGGGATGTGGGACATCTCTAAGGGTTAGGGTTAGAGTCATGTGGGACATCTATAAGGGTTAGAGTGATGTGGGACATCTACAGGGGAAATCATCAATGATGGGCAGGCAGGACTTGATCTGAGTCGTGATGAGGAGGACAGAGCATCACTGGTTTGTGGAACTGGAAAAAATCATTAATTGGAGGCGGGAGCATCTCCCTTCATGCTGTTTATTGGTACATTAGAGACCAGGGCACATTCTGGAATCTCTGGTCAAGCACATCCATAGCGTTTCATGCTTTGAACTTGAGCTCTATAACATACATATCTCTATCAGTCTCTGACCCCAAGATATTTGTTGATCTCACAAATGTAATGATAACAGCCATCTAAACAGAGGTCATTGTGTTGTAGTGGCCTTGAATGTGACAACCCTAAAGGGGACACTCGTGGCTTAGGGGTATGTACAGTGGGTATCACAAGTATTCACCCCCATATCATTCTTTAAACACTTTTTGCATTACAAAGTGGGATTGAAATTAATTTAATTGTGATTTTTTTGTTGTCATTGATCTACTCAAAATACTCTGTAATGTCAGTGGAAGAAATATTCTCACATTTTTGTTTTATTAATGAAAAATAAAACTTTACATAAGTATTCAGCTCCCTGTTAGAAACACATTTGGCAGCGATTACAGCTAAGAGTCTTCATGGGTAATTCTCTAAGAGCTTTGCACAACTGGATTGCGCAATATTAGCCCATTATTATTTTTAAAAGTCTTCAAGCTCTGTCAAGGACCATGGCTGGAAGGCCATTTTCAAGTCTTGCAATAGATTTTTCATGAGATTCATGTCAAAACTGTAACTTGGACCGTCAGGAACATTCACTGTCTTCTTGGTAAGTAACTCCAGTGTAGATTTAGCCTTGTGTTGTAGCTTATTGTGCTGCTGAAAGGTGAATTCATCTCCCAGTGTCTGGTGTAAAACAGACTGAAGCAGGTTTTCCTCTAGGACTTTTCCTGTGTTTAACTCCATCCCGTTTCTTTCACCCTGAAAAGCTCCCCAGTCTCTGACAATGTCAAGTATAACCATAACATGATGCAGCCACCATCATGCTTAAAAATAAGGAAGCAGTTACTCAGTGATGTGTTGGATTTGCCCTAAACACAAGGCTTTGCATTTAGGACAATATGTTTATTATTTTGCTGTGTTTTACAGTATTACTTTAGTGCCATGTTGGATGTTTTATTTTTATTCTTTATATTTGTATTCTTCTTTTCACTCTGTCATTTAGGTCATTATTGTGGAGTCACTACAATGTTGTTGATCCATCCTCAGTTTTCTCCCTTCACAGCCATTGAACTCTGAAGCTGTTTTAAAATCACCAATGGCCTCATGGTGACATCCCTGGGGCCGGTTTCCCGATAGCGATGCCATTTAGTCTTAGGCGTGTTTTAATGATGCATCATTCCTACAAAGGCTGAAGATGTAACGTACGTTTCCCAAAACCCCACTCAAAGAGAACGCTTGCTAAGTAACTGATTCATAAAAAATACAAAAATAAGATGCATAATAAATGAATGTGACTGGTCAGTTATGTGAGTCAGGAGCTGGTCCCCAAAAAGGTTTGAAATGACCTAGTCAAAGTCCAGACTTAATCCCAATTGAGATGTTGTGGCAGGACTTGAAACGAGCAGTTCATGCTTGAAAACCCACAAATATTGTTGAGTTACAGCAGTACTAAGTTTGTTAATTAAATAAATGAAATAAGTATAAATGTATTTTGTTATTTGTAAACACAGGCTCCCTTTATCTAATATGACATTTTGGTTGAAGACCTGATAACGTTCAGTTGAAAAAATATGCAAAAAATACAGAAAATCCGAAAAGGGGCAAATACTTTTTCACGTCGCTGTTTAATATACAGAAGGGTTTTGGAAGCTCTTACTCTGGCTGTTAAACTCAATGGCTGCCGGTCTCGACTTGCATGGGAACTGACATTAATGGATTATATTTCTATGGTTGGTTGCGGCTGTCGCTTTTTGCAGATTTAGAAATACTGCACAATCATGGGAAAAACATACACTATGGCTTCATCTTCCTCATTAGGTAAGTCAGTGTGCCATTGGACTTTTTATTTAGTGGCTTACCCTACCCTTTACTATGTACAGTTGGAGTCGGAAGTTTACATACACTTTAGGTTGGAGTCATTAAAACTCGTTTTTCAACGACTCCACAAATTTCTTGTTAACACACTATAGTTTTGGCATGTTGGTTAGGACATCTACTTTGTGCATGACACAATGAACCTTTCCAGCAATTGTTTACAGACAGATTATTTAATTTATAATTCAGTGTATCACAATTCCAGTGGGTCAGAAGTTTACATTTACTAAGTCGACTGTCCCTTTAAACAGCTTGGAAAATTCCAGAAAATGATGTCATGGCTTTAGAAGCTTCTGATAGACTAATTGACATAATTTGAGTCAATTGGAGGTGTACCTGTGGATGTATTTCAAGGCCTACCCTCAAACTCAGTGCCTCTTTGCTTGACATCATGTGAAAATCAAAAGAAATCATCCAAGACCTCAGAAAAAATAAAGTAGACCTCCACAAGTCTGGTTCATCCTTGGGAGCAATTTTCAAATGCCTGAAGGTACCACATTCATCTGTATAAACAATAGTACGCAAGTATAAACACCATGGGACCACGCAGCCGTCAAACCGCTCAGGAAGGAGACGCATTCTGTCTCCTAGACATGAACCTACTTTGGTGCGAAAAGTGCAAATCAATCCCAAAACAACAGCAAAGGACCTTGTGAAGATGCTGGAGGAAACAGGTACAAAAGTATCTATATCCAGAGTAAAATGAGTCCTATATCGACATAACCTGAAAGGCCTCTCAGCAAGGAAGAAATAACTGCTCCAAAACCACCATAAAAAAGCCAGACTACGGTTTGCAACAGCACATGGGAACAAAGGTCGTACTTTTTGGAGAAATGTCCTCTGGTCTGATGAAACATAAATAGATCTGTTTGACCATAATGATCATCGTTATGTTTGGAGGAAAAAGGGGGAGGCTTGCAAGCCAAAGAACACCATCCCAACCGTGAAGCACTGGGGTGGCAGCATCATGTTGTGGGCGTGCTTTGCTGCAGGAGGGACTGGTGCACTTCACAAAATAGATGGCATCATGAGGAGGGACAATTATGTGGATATATTGAAGCAACATCTCAAGGAAGTTAAAGCTTGGTCGTGAATGGACAATGACCCCAAGCATACTTCGAAAGTTGTGGCAAAATTCCTTAATGACAGCAAAGTCAAGGTATTGGAGTGGCCATCACAAAGCCCTGACCTCAATCCTATAGAAGATTTGTGGGCTGAAATTGAAAAAGTGTGTGCGAGCAAGGAGGCCTACAAACCTGACTCAGTTACCCCATCTCTGTCAGGAGGAATGGGCCAAAATTCACCCAGCTTATTGTGGGAGACTTGTGGAAGGCTACCCAAAACATTTGACCGAAGTTTTATAATTTAAAGGCAATGCTACTAAATACTAATTGAGTTTATGTAAACTTCTGACCCACTGGGAATGCGATGAAAGAAATACATCTGAAATAAATATCTCTATTATTATTATTTCACATTCTTAAAATAAAGTGGTGATCCTTACTGACCTAAAACAGGGACTTATTACTAGGATTAAATGTCAGGAATTGTGAAAAACTGAGTTTAAATGTATATGGCTCAGGTGTATGTAAACTTCTGACTTCAACTGTATATATATATATATATATATTTTTTTTTTTTCTCCTAATATTGTACAATCATTGTGTCGCTTCATTGGCCTGGGCTATTGTTATTTGAATTCAAGACCAGATTGATCTCAGTTTGTCAGTGTTTCAGTTTTTCAGTACCAACTCATTTCGGTAATTTGTGTGGTATTAGAAAAGATTCAGCTAATGTCTTCTGAAATTGTAAGAGAGGTAGCATTGCATGACATGCATTTTTAAAAGGCAGTTTTTTTTCCCCGGACCGTGTCCAAAATATATTTAAAGAGTGATTGGATAAAACATTGAATTTGGCATTACTGCTTTTAGGCAATAGAAACACATTGAATAACAGATTCACCAGCAGTAATGCCAAATTCAATGTTTTATCCAATCAGTTTTTAAATATGTTTTTTGATACCTTAAGGGGTCTTAATATTCATAATCAAGCAACTAAATAATCCATGGACCATCTTAAAACAGTTACATATGTCAGCTTAGTATTTATGTGTCACTATTTCTAAACCTGTTCTAAATTGTATGCAGCGAAAATAGATAAATATATCAACATCAGATTTTAGTAACCCCATCGTGGGCCTTTTTCAATACATCAATCATGACAGATTTGACAAATATCCACTTTGTTAGATCAGATTTGTTGAATCTGAGCCACTCCATTGTCCGTCTGTCTCCAATGGTCTGCATTCTATTGACCTCTTTACCACATCTATCCCCATTACCTCCCTGATCTCTTTCCAGGAGTTCAAACTCATTTTAGTGTCTTTGAAATCCATACATGAGGTATTTTTTTCCAGGGCACCAGAGTTTAGGTGGGCAGCAAAATCCCCATATTAGCAAAGCAAACAAATTGCTCCTCATCATCAGTACGTTCCTCGATTTCTGTAAGAATTGTAGTCACATATTTGAATCTTCTGCAGAACAAACATTTCAAATTTTCGGCATTGGAGCGCAATTGCCACAACTGCAACACCAGTCTGTGTTGATCCTAGGGGTGGGTTGGGGCTGTGGCCCAGCTACTGCTGCAACACCAGTCTGTGTCGATCCTGGGGATGGCTTGGGGCTGTGGTCCAGCTACTGCTGCAACACCAGTCTGTGTTGATCCTGGGGATGGGTTGGGGCTGTGGTCCAGCTCCTGCTGCAACACCAGTCTGTGTTGATCCTGGGGATGGGTTGGGGCTGTGGTCCAGCTACTGCTGCAACACCAGTCTGTGTTGATCCTGGGGATGGGTTGGGGCTGTGGTCCAGCTACTGCTGCAACACCAGTCTGTGTTGATCCTGGGGATGGGTTGGGGCTGTGGCCCAGCTACTGCTGCAACACCAGTCTGTGTTGATCCTAGGGGTGGGTTGGGGCTGTGGTCCAGCTCCTGCTGCAACACCAGTCTGTGTTGATCCTGGGGATGGGTTGGGGCTGTGGTCCAGCTACTGCTGCAACACCAGTCTGTGTTGATCCTGGGGATGGGTTGGGGCTGTGGTCCAGCTCCTGCTGCAACACCAGTCTGTGTTGATCCTGGGGATGGGTTGGGGCTGTGGTCCAGCTACTGCTGCAACACCAGTCTGTGTTGATCCTAGGGATGGGTTGGGGCTGTGGTCCAGCTACTGCTGCAACACCAGTCTGTGTTGATCCTGGGGATGGGTTGGGGCTGTGGTCCAGCTACTGCTGCAACACCAGTCTGTGTTGATCCTAGGGATGGGTTGGGGCTGTGGTCCAGCTCCTGCTGCAACACCAGTCTGTGTTGATCCTGGGGATGGGTTGGGGCTGTGGTCCAGCTACTGCTGCAACACCAGTCTGTGTTGATCCTGGGGATGGGTTGGGGCTGTGGTCCAGCTCCTGCTGTGTGGCTAGAGGTGGCTAGAGATGTCTAGAGATGGCTAGAGTTGTCTAGAGATGCCTAGAGGTGTCTAGAGATGCCTAGAGGTGTCTAGAGGTGGCTAGAGGTGTCTAGAGATGCCTAGAGATGGATAGAGTAATAATTATATAAAATAATCGCAAATGTTTTAGGTAGAAAAGTACACATTTTCGACTCAAAATCATCAAAATTAACAAAAATACTGTAGCTCATTCAGGCTGCACGCTTTCAATAAAACATTGAATTTAACCACATGTTAAATTCATTGGCAATGGAGCAGAGCGAGGGTTGCATACAGCAACATCATGTGTCACGTGACCCGTTTTTGCAGCTGTTTCAGTACAGCACTACAGGGAGAGAGAGGGGGAGAGGGCAAACTCCACTGAACTAGTTTCATGTATAGAATCACTTGGGAGTTTCTGGATTTTGGATAAACTCCTCCTTTAACTTGACCATGCTTAAATAGATATTCAATGTCTGATTTGTTATTGTACCCAACTACCAATCACTACCGTTCGTTATTAAACTTTTGAAAAGCTCCCTGGTCTTTATAGTTGAATCTGTGCTTGAAATGCAATACTTGACGAGGTTACAGATGTATGTATGGGGGACTGAGGAAGGGGTAGTCATTAAAAATCATGTCAACCCCATAATTATTGCACACAGAGTGAGTCCATGTAACTATGTGGTTTGTTCAGCCAAATTCTACTCCTGAACTAATTTAGGCTAAACAAAATGAGTTAATAACTTTGCAACAACATTATTTTGGTCATTTAATTTGTAGTAATTTGTTAACATTTGTAGAATTTTCTATAAACTTTTGACATTACGGAGTATTTTATGATCAATGACAAAAAAAACGACAAATCCATTTCGATCCCGCTTTTTCACGCAACAAAATGTGAAAAGTCCAAGGCGGGTGAATGCTTATGATACCCACTGTATAATACAATCCAACCCAGCCACGGCGGACCTGGGATTCAAACCCACACCAGGTCACAACATACTCTACAAGCTAGCATGTTAGCGATCAGTAGCAGCTCTTCAGGTCTCAGGAAGGCAGTAGAGGTGCTAACTTAGCCATCCACGACACCATAATAGTTGTTACATTCGACAGAATAGAGTATTGTGTGTGTGTTCCACTGAGGATGGGCCTCTATAAGACAGCACTGTCTTTGGAGAGGGCCAGACACTGGTCTTTACAATGAGAACTGTTGACACAGCAGTAACTGTCTGCTATGTTTTATAAATATCTTTCATACAAATCTTAACATTTGTGGACTGTTCCTAAGATCTGTGATTCGTCATGTAAGTTGAGAGGGGTGTATCTTGGCTACAAAAGATTTTTGTACTTTTCTGTTGGGACTTTTCAATGGTTCATTAGAAATAGCGCATCATTGAAAGCCAAAAAGGGCTATTGCAAAGCTCTTATTAAAAAAATATGTAGTTTAAGTGTAACTCTGAATTCCGGCGCCGACAGAGATGGCCGCCTCGCTTCGTCTCGCTTCGCGTTCCTAGGAAACTATGCAGTTTTTTGTTTTTGCGTTACGTGCGTTACGTGTTATTTCTTACATTAGTACCCCAGGTCATCTTAGGTTTCATTACATACAGTTGAGAAGAACTACTGAATATAAGATCAGCGTCAACTTACCATCAGTACGACCAAGAATATGTTTTTCGCGACGCGGATCCTGTGTTCTGCCTTTCAAACAGGACAACGGAATGGATCCCATGCAGCGACCCAAAAAAACGACTCCGAAAAAGAGGGAAACGAGGCGGTCTTCTGGTCAGACTCCGGAGACGGGCACATCGTGCACCACTCCCTAGCATTCTTCTCGCCAATGTCCAGTCTCTCGACAACAAGGTTGATGAAATCCGAGCACGGGTAGCATTCCAGAGGGACATCAGAGACTGTAACGTTCTTTGCTTCACGGAAACATGGCTCACTGGAGAGACGCTATCCGAGGCGGTGCAGCCAGCGGGTTTCTCCACGCATCGCGCCGACAGAAACAAACATCTTTCTGGTAAGAAGAAGGGCGGGGGCGTATGCCTTATGGCTAACGAGACATGGTGTGATGAAAGAAACATACAGGAACTCAAATCCTTCTGTTCACCTGATTTAGAATTCCTCACAATCAAATGTAGACCGCATTATCTACCAAGAGAATTCTCTTCGATTATTATCACAGCCGTATATACCCCCCCAAGCAGACACATCGATGGCTCTGAACGAACTTTATTTGACTCTTTGCAAACTGGAATCCATTTATCCGGAGGCTGCATTCATTGTAGCTGGGGATTTTAACAAGGCTAATCTGAAAACAAGACTCCCTAAATTTTATCAGCTTATCGATTGCACAACCAGGGCTGGAAAAACCTTGGATCATTGTTACTCTAACTTCCGCAACGCATATAAGGCCCTGCCCCGCCCCACTTTCGGAAAAGCTGACCACGACTCCATTTTGTTGATCCCTGCCTACAGACAGAAACTAAAACAAGAGGCTCCCACGCTGAAGTCTGTCCAACGCTGGTCCGACCAAGCTGACTCCACACTCCAAGACTGCTTCCATCACGTGGACTGGGATATGTTTCGTATTGCGTCAGATAACAATATTGACGAATACGCTGATTCGGTGTGCGAGTTCATTGGAACGTGTGTTGAAGATGTCATTCCCATAGCAACGATTAAAACATTCCCTAACCAGAAACCGTGGATTGATGGCAGCATTCGCGTGAAACTGAAAGCGCGAACCACTGCTTTTAATCAGGGCAAGGTGACTGGTAACATGACCGAATACAAACAGTGCAGCTGTTCCCTCTGCAAGGCTATCAAACAAGCTAAGCGTCAGTACAGAGACAAAGTAGAATCTCAATTCAACGGCTCAGACACAAGAGGCATGTGGCAGGGTCTACAGTCAATCACGGACTACAAGAAGAAATCCAGCCCAGTCACGGACCAGGATGTCTTGCTCCCAGGCAGACTAAATAACTTTTTTGCCCGCTTTGAGGACAATACAGTGCCACTGACACGGCCTGCATCAAAAACATGAGGACTCTCCTTCACTGCAGCTGAGGTGAGTAAGACATTTAAACGTGTTAACCCTTGCAAGGCTGCAGGCCCAGACGGCATCCCCAGCATGCGCAGACCAGCTGGCCGGTGTGTTTACAGACATATTCAATCAATCCCTATACCAGTCTGCTGTTCCCACATGCTTCAAGAGGGCCACCATTGTTCCCGTTCCCAAGAAAGCTAAGGTAACTGAGCTAAACGACTACCGCCCCGTAGCACTCACTTCCGTCATCATGAAGTGCTTTGAGATTCTAGTCAAGGACCATATCACCACCACCCTACCTGACACCCTAGACCCACTCCAATTTGCTTACCGCCCAAATAGGTCCACAGACGATGCAATCTCAACCACACTGCACACTGCCCTAACCCATCTGGACAAGAGGAATACCTATGTGAGAATGCTGTTCATCGACTACAACTCGGCATTCAACACCATAGTACCCTCCAAGCTCGTAATCAAGCTTGAGACCCTGGGTCTCGACCCCGCCCGGTGCAACTGGGTACTGGACTTCCTGACGGGCCGCCCCCAGGTGGTAAGGGTAGGCAACAACATCTCCTCCCCGCTGATCCTCAACACTGGGGCCTCACAAGGGTGCGTTCTGAGCCCTCTCCTGTACTCCCTGTTCACCCACGACTGCGTGGCCACGCACGCCTCCAACTCAATCATCAAGTTTGCGGACGACACAACAGTGGTAGGCTTGATTACCAACAACGACGAGACGGCCTACAGGGAGGAGGTGAGGGCCCTCGGAGTGCGGTGTCAGGAAAATAACCTCACACTCAACGTCAACAAAACTAAGGAAATGATTGTGGACATCAGGAAACAACAGAGGGAACACCCCCCTATCCACATCGATGGAACAGTAGTGGAGAGGGTAGCCAGTTTTAAGTTCCTCGGCATACACATCACAGACAAACTGAATGGGTCCACTCACACAAACAGAATCGTGAAGAAGGCGCAGCAGCGCCTCTTCAACCTCAGGAGGCTGAAGAAATTCGGCTTGTCACCAAAAGCACTCACAAACTTCTACAGATGCACAATCGAAAGCATCCTGGCGGGCTGTATCACCGCCTGGTACGGCAACTGCTCCGCCCTCAACCGTAAGGCTCTCCAGAGGGTAGTGAGGTCTGCACAACGCATCACCGGGGGCAAACTACCTGCCCTCCAGGACACCTACACCACCCAATGTTACAGGAAGGCCATAAAGATCATCAAGGACATCAACCACCAGAGCCACTGCCTGTTCACCCCGCTATCATCCAGAAGGCGAGGTCAGTACAGGTGCATCAAATCTGGGACCGAGAGACTGAAAAACAGCTTCTATCTCAAGGCCATCAGACTGTTAAACAGCCACCACTAACATTGAGTGGCTGCTGCCAACACACTGACACTGACACTGACTCAACTCCAGCCACTTTAATAATGGGAATTGATGTAAATATATCACTAGCCACTTCAAACAATGCTACATTATATAATGTTACTTACCCTACATTATTCATCTCATATGCATACGTATATACTGTACTCTATATCATCGACTGCATCCTTATGTAATACATGTATCACTAGCCACTTTAACTATGCCACTTTGTTTACATACTCATCTCATATGTATATACTGTCCTCGATACCATCTACTGTATCTTGCCTATGCTGCTCTGTACCATCACTCATTCATATATCCTTATGTACATATTCTTTATCCCCTTACACTGTGTATAAGACAGTAGTTTTGGAATTGTTAGTTAGATTACTTGTTGGTTATTACTGCATTGTCGGAACTAGAAGCGAAAGGCATTTCGCTACGCTCGCATTAACATCTGCTAACCATGTGTATGTGACAAATAAAATTGGATTTGATTTGAAGTTTGTAACTCTCCTCATTTGGTAAAGCAGAAGAATGCCATGACAGTTGGTGGTCAGACACAGCCATGAGCCTCCCTCTGCACAATAAGACTCATTATCAATAATTACCACCTCTGTGAGACATTATATCTAGTGAGTCTTATACATGCTTGTAAAATCAAACCCAGGGTCCAAACGCCTGGAAAATCCCAGGCGTGCAGTTCATTATCAGTGATAATGTTTCGTTTTTATTCCTGAGTGAATATTACTGAGACCTCCCTGGGATCACAGCATCCCTGTCACTTCCCTTCTCCTGCTGTGCACCTTGATACTGCTCTTAAGGCCAAGCTGAAATATACTGCTTATTTAATGCCAGACTGAAAACTCTCCAAACCAGACTCAGAGCAGTAAGATTTTACTACCTCAATACTTAGTGTAACTGTAATATTAATTGTGCTGCTCTCCCATCTAAAGGAGAGTGTACTTGCATTTCAGTATTAGCTAAAACATTGGGGTAGTACTGTGTACAGCAAAAACATTAGGGTAGTACTGTGTACAGCTAAAACATTAGGGAAGTACTGTGTACAGCTAAAACATTAGGGCAGTACTGTGTACAGACAAACCATTAGGGCAGTACTGTGTACAGCTAAAACATTAGGGTAGTACTGTGTACAGCTAAAACATTAGGGTAGTACTGTGTACAGACAAACCATTAGGGCAGTACTGTGTACAGCTAAAACATTAGGGTAGTACTGTGTACAGCTAAAACATTAGGGTAGTACTGTGTACAGACAAACCATTAGGGCAGTACTGTGTACAGCTAAAACATTAGGGTAGTACTGTGTACAGCTAAAACATTAGGGTAGTACTGTGTACAGCTAAAACATTAGGGTAGTACTGTGTACAGACAAACCATTAGGGCAGTACTGTGTACAGCTAAAACATTAGGGTAGTACTGTGTACAGCTCAAACATTAGGGTAGTACTGTGTACAGACAAACCATTAGGGCAGTACTGTGTACAGCTAAACTATTAGGGCAGTACTGTGTACAGCCAAACCATTAGGGTAGTACTGTGTACAGCTAAAACATTAGGGTAGTACTGTGTACAGACAAACCATTAGGGCAGTACTGTGTACAGCTAAAACATTAGTACTGTGTACAGCAGTACTGTGTACAGCTAAAACATTAGGGCAGTACTGTGTACAGCTAAAACATTAGGGCAGTACTGTGTACAGCCAAACCATTAGGGCAGTACTGTGTACAGCCAAAACATTAGGGCAGTACTGTGTACAGCTAAAACATTAGGGCAGTACTGTGTACAGCTAAAACATTAGGGCAGTACTGTGTACAGCTAAAACATTAGGGCAGTACTGTGTACAGCCAAAACATTAGGGCAGTACTGTGTACAGCTAAAACATTAGGGTAGTACTTAGTACAGCTAAACCATTTGGGTAGTACTGTGTACAGCTAAAACATTAGGGCAGTACTGTGTACAGCTAAAACATTAGGGCAGTACTGTGTACAGCTAAAACATTAGGGCAGTACTGTGTACAGCTAAAACATTAGGGCAGTACTGTGTACAGCTAAAACATTAGGGCAGTACTGTGTACAGCTAAAACATTAGGGCAGTACTTAGTACAGCTAAAACATTAGGGCAGTACTTAGTACAGCTAAAACATTAGGGCAGTACTTAGTACAGCTAAAACATTAGGGCAGTACTTAGTACAGCTAAAACATTAGGGCAGTACTTAGTACAGCTAAAACATTAGGGCAGTACTTAGTACAGCTAAAACATTAGGGCAGTACTTAGTACAGCTAAAACATTAGGGCAGTACTTAGTACAGCTAAAACATTAGGGCAGTACTTAGTACAGCTAAAACATTAGAGTAGTACTGTGTGCAGCGATTCAGTATTTAGCTGTTATTATGCAGAGCATGAATAACCTCCACTAAACCTAGACAAATAGCTGTGAAAGTTGTCAAATGACAAGTATGTCATTACTAAAAAATAATTTGCTTCAGTGTAAACCTACTATACACAATAATACGATTATAATCTGTATACTATTGTGCAGAGGGAAGCCTTCTCTAGGGATCATGCACATAATAAGATTAATGTGGACTGATATCTCAGAAGGGCTTCTGGAACGTTCACAGCCCATGTAGCCTTTGAGAATGGATAATGACATGAACACTAAGACCAGATTAATGTGTGAAGGGATTGTTACGTCTAAAAGCCAGGTTGTTACTTTTGTAAATGGTGCATTAGTCATATCAGACTTCTGTAGCTGACCTAACGGTGAACTCTGACCCTGCTACAGATGCACATCAAATGAGCAGAATCCATTAGAGTGATAGCCAGGGTGTCCTCCGCGGTGCCATTACTGGCTTAATGAGATAGCTAGCCCAGGCTTTAGCCACATTGGCTATGGGTTATCCAGCATGGTTGTTTTTATGACTTTATGACTCCACAGTAATGTTAGGGTTAGTTATGTGGGCGTGTTGAGTTACCAGGCAACCCAGGCGGGGTCGGTGATGGGACACGTTCCTCCTTAGAAGTGAAATGTACTGTTATGAATTTTGTGCTGTGACTTGCATTAGATTCATGTGACCAAGCAGGTGGGCAGAGGGAAATGGGGCTGTTCTAGTGAATTGTACTCAGCCACACAGTCAATGTACTCCTGCAAACCTTGTCATGGAGGCATACACACAGACACATGCACTTAAATCTAGTTAAAGAGGTTTAGAAGGTTTTTTTTATCAATAAATACGATTATTTGATATCCAATTCGGAGGAAATCATATTTCGGTTAATGATGTCTGGAAATGAACCCAAATGAAAAAAAGAACCTAAAAACCAGCTCAGTAGTGTTTCACTGTTAAAAGGACAAACTTTGAATGTGATGGACAGATGTGATGGACAGATGTGGTATTAAGTGAGAGTTACATGTGAACTTAGCATGTGCAATGTATGCATGCATGACTATTTCATGATCCAATGTTAACATGTTACATGATTGACCCTATTTAATCCCGGAGCATCACAGACAGTGACAGACTGTTTGTTGGTTTGTTGGTTGTTCTGTTTATGTTGGATGACTGTACTCAGTCTGTTAATGAGATGATATTAAATATTCATCTTAATTTCACAAGCAATGAATTATCAAGGTGTTTCTGCCAGCCGCCATCCATCCTGTGGCGTAGCAGACAGCTGTTTGAAATTATAAACTGGGTGGTTCGAGCCCTGAATGCTGGTTGGCTGACAGCCGTGGTATATTGGCCATATACCACACCCCCTCATGCCTTATTGCTTAATTAGACACCAGATTGTGTTACTTATAAGCTAGTGCTAGCAGGAGTGATGCTGATAATTCTGTAACCCAATGAGCAATCTGTCGTGCTGACAGCAGACACATGGCAATGTAACCATATGTGAGGTATGCTCATGTAATATGTCTGGCTATGTATCCATGCAAAGCATGTTATAAAACACATAGGATGTAGTATTGCTCATTTAGTATCTAGTGGGTTGATATGGTCTTGCACCATGATTTATCCTGTTGCCCAGTGTAACCAGGGTGTTACATCTTCACCTGTGCCTGTGAGGTCCCCAAGTTGTACCGTTACTGGTAAACAGGTCAGTACCATGGACAGCACCGCGGTTAGCGCTATGAAGATTGGACGACGATTCAACACTATGACCTAGTGAACAGCACCACAGACAATTTTGCACGCACTGCACAACAATTCAGCACCATGGATAGCACCGCGTTTATTCAACACTAGGACCGTGCGGAGAGCGCGGTGAACAAGATTGCACGCACCGCACAACAATTCAGTACCATCGAGAAGCACCGCATGTAGAGCTATGAAGATCTTGCTACGATTCAGCGCCAAGGCCATGTGGACAGCGCCACGCGCTTGTTGTTGGTGTGGCTGCAGGGAGGATGCCTCTTTAGTGTCTCCTTTCATGCTGCCTGTATTCTTCCCTCTCCTTTTTAACCTATGTACTATGTGCTAACTTACTGTAAATACAGACAGAGAAAACAAATCGATTCGCAGGGAACTCCTTGTAGCCTACATGAGGCACAGGCTACGATTGACAGTTCTAGGAAGTTGTCATCCTCCTCATTGTTGCTTAGTCAGACTACAGGTTGGACAGAGCCCAGGCTGTAAATGCCCACAAAGATTGTGGACAATGATGATTTTCAATAATTGCCTGACACAATCAATCAATTTCTAATTTGTGAAGTTCTATAGAAAGAAGAGTAGCCCAGTTCAGTGGGGAGACATATTAGAGAGGGCAGGATAAGCTAAGACGTTGATAGATGGCCATATTATCAAAAGGAGGCAGGGAGCAGATTCTGATTAATTATCTGACAGAGCAATGTGGAATAGGCAAAATCTTGACTACAGTTTTGTTCCTTTCTGCTCATTACTGGCTTTTGCGCTTAATGCATCTTTTCATTTTCTCGTGACACAGCGCACAGAACCCACCGCTTGTAGTACAAATGACAAAATCATTCACTCTCACGTCCATATAATTTAAATTATTATTTTATTATGACGTTTAAGATGAAAATGAGTAACCCCGCTACAATGACACCTAATTTGGAGAGCAATTTATTCACAAGCTCTGCAATGAATTGAAATGACATCACCTAATCGGAAATGGATATTAGCTATTGAAATGCAGCAGACCTTAGTCAGTTGTGAATTTTGATAAAGCTTTAGGGCTAGATTCAATCCAATCGCGGGTACCTTTTTCCATATTCTGTTACCTTACAGCCTTATTCTAAAATTGATTAAATACATTTTTTTACCTCATCAATCTAAGCACAATACCTCATAAAGACAAAGCGACATCTATGTGGTGTGTCTAGTTTGTCCGTTTCTATGTATGGTCTGATATGGTTCTCAATCAGAGGCAGGTGTTAGTCATTGTCTCTGATCGGGAACCATATTTAGGTAGCTTGTTTTGTGTTGGGGTTTGTGGGTGGTTGTTTCCTGTCTTTATGCTCTCTGCACCAGATAGGACTGTTTCGGGTTTTGCCACGTTTGTTGTTTTGTAATTGTGTTCATGTTTAGTTTCTCATATTAAAAACCATGAACTCTGACCACTCTGCATTTTGGTCCTCCTCTCCTTCAGTGGAAGAAATCCGTTACAGAATCACCCACCACAACAGGACCAAGCAGCGTGGCAACAGGCAGGTACAGGAGAGGCAGCGATGTCAGGATTTCTGGACATGGGAACAGAATCTGGACTATACAACTTGGGAAGAGATAGACAGGTGGGCGGTCGACCCAGGGAGAGTGCCGGAGCCCGCCTGGGATTCGCTGGAGCAGTGCGAGGAGGGTTACAGGAGAATGGAGTTGGCAAAACAAGCACGGCGGCGTGGTATAAAGCCCGAGAGGCAGTCCCAAAAATGTATTGGGGGGGGGGGCACACAGGGAGTATAGCGAAGCCAGGTAGGAGATCCGCGCCAACTTCCTGTGCTTACCGGAGAGTGAGAGAGACCGGGCAGGCACCGTGTTATGCTGTGGAGCGCACGGTGTCTCCAGTGCGGGTGCATAGCCCGGTGCGGTACATTCCAGCTCCTCGTATTGGCCGTGCTAGAGTGGACATCGAGCCAGGTAAGGTTGGGCAGGCTCGGTGCTCAAGAGCTCCAGTGCACCTGCACGGTCCAGTCTATCCAGTGCCACCTACACGCACCAGCCCTCCAGTGGCAGCCCCCCGCACCATGCTTCCTGTGCGTGTCCAGAGCTCAGTACTCCCTGTTTCTCCTCTCCGCACTCGCCCTGAGGTGCGTGTCCTCGGCCCAGTATCACCAGTGCCGGCACCACGTACCAGGCCTACAGTGCGCCTCGCCTGTCCAGAGCTGCTAGAGTCTCCCGCCTGTCCAGAGCTGCTAGAGTCTCCCGCCTGTCCAGAGCTGCTAGAGTCTCCCGCCTGTCCAGAGCTGCTAGAGTCTCCCGCCTGTCCAGAGCTGCTAGAGTCTCCCGCCTGTCCAGAGCTGCTAGAGTCTCCCGCCTGTCCAGAGCTGCTAGAGTCTCCCGTCTGTCCAGAGCCGCTAGAGTCTCCCACCTGGCCAGAGCCGCCAGAGCCGCCAGTCAGCCAGGATCCGCCAGAGCTGCCAGTCAGCCAGGATCCGCCAGAGCCGCCAGTCAGCCAGGATCCGCAAGAGCCACCAGTGAGCCAGCTCTGCCAGAGCCGCCATTCGGCCAGGATCTGCCAGAGTCGTCAATCAGCCAGAAGCTGCCAGAGCCGTCAACCAGCCAGAGCTATCTTTCAGTCCTGAGCTACCCCTCAGTCCTGAGCTACCCCTCAGTCCTGAGCTAACCCTCAGTCCTGAGCTACCCCTCAGTCCTGAGCTACCTCTCAGTCCTGAGCTACCCCTCAGTCCTGAGCTACCCCTCGGTCATGAGTCACCCCTCAGTCCAGAGGCGCTCCTCAGTCCAGTGGGGCCGTTTGTTAGGGTTCCTAAGTCAAGGTCTATGTTGTGTGTCTAGTTTGTCCGTTTCTATGTATGGCCTGATATGGTTCTCAATCAGAGGCAGGTGTTAGTCATTGTCTCTGATTGGGAACCATATTTAGGTAGCTTGTTTTGTGTTGGGGTTTGTGGGTGGTTGTTTCCTGTCTTTATGCTCTCTGCACCAGATAGGACTGTTTCGGGTTTTGCCACGTTTGTTGTTTTGTAATTGTGTTCATGTTTAGTTTCTCATATTAAAAACCATGAACTCTGACCACGCTGCATTTTGGTCCTCCTCTCCTTCAGCGGAAGAAAGCCGTTACACAAAGGAGTTGATCGTGGAATTCAGCAAACAGCAGAGGGTGCACCCCCTATCCACATCGATGGGACAGTAGTGGAGAAGGTGGAAAGTTTTAAGTTCCTCAGCGTACACATCACGGACAAACTGAAATGGTCCACCCACACAGAAAGCATGGTGAAAAAGGCGCAATAGTGCCTCTTCAACCTCAGGAGGCTGAAGAAATTCAGCTTGTCACCAAAAACACTCACAAACCTTTACAGATGCACAATCGAGAGCATCCTGTCGGGCTGTATCACCGCCTGGTACGGCAACTGCTCCACCCACAACCGTAAGGCTCTCCAGAGGGTAGTGAGGTCTGCACAACGCATCACCGGGGACAAACTACCTGTTCTCCAGGACACCTACACCACCCGATGTCACAGGAAAGCCAAAAAGTTCATCAAGGACAACAACCACCTGAGCCACTGCCTGTTCACCCCACTATCATCCAGAAGGCGAGGTCAGTACAGGTACATCAAAGCTGGGACCGAGAAAATGAAAAACAGCTTTTATCTCAAGGCCATTAGACTGTTAAACAGCCATCATTAACATTGAGTGGCTGCTGTCAACATACTGACTCAATCTCTAGCCACTTTAATAATTTAAAAAATGATGTAATAAATGTATCACTAGCCACTTTAAACTATGCCACTTTATATTATGTTTACATACCCTACATTACTCATCTCATATGTATATACTGTACTCTATACCATCTATTGCATCGTGCCTATGCTGTTCGATTCACTCATCCATATATATATTCATGTACATATTGTTATTAATTTACACTTGTGGGTATAAGGTAGTTGTTGTGAAATTGTTAGATTACTTGTTAGATATTAGTGCATTATCGGAACTAGAAGCTCAAGCATTTTGCTACACTCGCATTAACATCAGTTAACCATGTGTATGTGACTAACATTTGATTTGATTTGACATTTCTGGAGAGACCTGAAAATAGCTGTGTAGTGACGCTCCCCATTCAACCTGACAGAGCTTGAGAGGATCTGCAGAGAAGAATGGGAGAAACACCCCAAATACAGGTATATTCTGCTGTGGGCACAAATACGAGTATAGGATGAGTCAACATTATTTGGGTAAGAAGAATATGAACTTTTAAAAGTTAGATTTTCCCTGGATAGTTTTTTAAAGTTACTCAACACATGAATGCGATTCACTGAACCACCCGCCGCTACATATGGCCATATTAAACGTGGGTTTTTGTAAGTTTGGTTGTGTATCCATCAAAAGCGAACATCAGTCAACTAAATAAACAAAGAGGAGTGCATGAGAAGACGTTATAGACACATTAAAATCCATTGCAACTCTCTGCCAGGTTAGTAATTGCTCTTTTTATGGTGATAATTATTTCCTCTAAGGTACGCACTGTTGCACAATGCAATTATACATGTGCTGCTATCTGTGGAGGGAAAGGAGGGCAGTGGGGGCAGTTATTTTCTAAATTTTCACAAATAATGTGTGTGTGTGTGTGTGTGTGTGTGTGTGTGTGTGTGTGTGTGTGTGTGTGTGTGTGTGTGTGTGTGTGTGTGTGTGTGTGTGTGTGTGTGTGTGTGTGTGTGTGTGTGTGTGTGTGTGTGTGTGTGTGTGTGTGTGTGTGTGTGTGTGTGTGTGTGTGTAATGGGAGAGAAAAACAGAGGAGCAGTGTGCTGAGGGGATTCCACAGGTTCTTGTTAGCACATAAATACATTGATCTATTACGTGGTTAAAAGTATTAATGGTTTGTGTGGCAGGTCTCTGTCAGTATATGGATTAATACCAGAAAAGAAAACCCCTGTAAAAGAACAGCAGAGAGATCGGTCGCTGTGTGATCACGCCCCTAAACTCTATTCACATTCTCTATTCCCTGCCCTCCTGTCCTCATTTTTCTTCTACTCTCCTTTTGTGTCTGTTTCTCTCTTTGTCCCAGACAGAGTGACCTGGAGCAACCTTGTGCTGGCCGGTCAAGGCTGTCGACCAAACACCTCTCACTGATAAGGCCTCTACCGGGATGCACTATATGAAGCACTTAATTACTTTTATTGAAAAGTGCTATACAAATAAATCTATTATTATTAATGTGTGTTCATACTGACAAGTATTTTTTACCTTTTAATGATACATTCTCTGAGTCAGAACTGAAGAAGCAATAGCAGCTTACTCAAGCAAAGCTGTAGTGGCTCTTATCTGTGTCTATACGATTTAGAGATGTGATAATTGTCCTGTCCTCTATCTGGTATTATAACCTAATTTCCACAGATACCATCTCATGGGGAAGAAAATTCCTCCTGTCTTTTCACAACTCCACATTCAGCCCAGCTGGAAGCTATATTTATATCATACTTTCCCCGTTAACATTCAGAGAATTTGTAATCATAATTCAACCTGAGATTTTCTGAGCATCTCCCAATTAACCCGGTTCCCCTCTCTCTTTGACCTCATCAGTAATGCCATTAAACTCACATGGTCACCAGGGCCCTGTGCTGTATGAGTGTGTGAGAGAGACAGAGAGACAGAGAGAGAGTAGGACAGTGTGTGAGAGAGACAGAGAGACAAAGAGACAAAGAGACAAAGAGACAGACAGACAGACAGACAGACAGACAGACAGACAGACAGACAGACAGACAGACAGACAGACAGACAGACACAGACAGACAGAGAGTAGGACAGTGTGTGAGAGAGACAGAGAGACAGAGAGAGAGAGAAACAAAGAGACAGAGAGACAGAGAGACAGAGAGAGAGAGTAGGAGTGTGTGTGAGAGAGACAGAGAGACAGACAGAGAGAGAGACAAAGAGAGAGAGACAAAGAGAGAGAGAGAGTAGGAGAGTGTGTGTGTCCATACTTGTGTGTGTGTGTTTGTGTGCATTTGTGTATGTGTGCATTTGTTTACTATGAGTCGGGAAGTGTGTTTGACTATGACTTTACTTTTCTCTTATCATTGTCTGTAGCTAAACTTTACTTTTCTGTTATCATTGTCTGTAGTTAAACTTTACTTTTCTCTTATCATTGTCTGTAGTTAAACTTTACTTTTCTGTTATCATTGTCTGTAGTTAAACTTTACTTTTCTGTTATCATTGTCTGTAGTTAAACTTTACTTTTCTGTTATCATTGTCTGTAGTTAAACTTTACTTTTCTCTTATCATTGTCTGTAGTTAAATTTTACTTTTCTGTTATCATTGTCTGTAGTTAAACTTTACTTTTCTCTTATCATTGTCTGTAGTTAAACTTTACTTTTCTCTTATCATTGTCTGTAGCTAAACTTGACTTTTCTCTTATCATTGTCTGTAGCTAAACTTGACTTTTCTGTTATCATTGTCTGTAGTTAAACTTTACTTTTCTGTTATCATTGTCTGTAGTTAAACTTTACTTTTCTGTTATCATTGTCTGTAGTTAAACTTTACTTTTCTGTTATCATTGTCTGTAGTTAAACTTTACTTTTCTGTTATCATTGTCTGTAGTTAAACTTTACTTTTCTGTTATCATTGTCTGTAGTTAAACTTTACTTTTCTGTTATCATTGTCTGTAGTTAAACTTTACTTTTCTGTTATCATTGTCTGTAGTTAAACTTTACTTTTCTGTTATCATTGTCTGTAGTTAAACTTTACTTTTCTCTTATCATTGTCTGTAGTTAAACTTTACTTTTCTCTTATCATTGTCTGTAGTTAAACCTTACTTTTCTGTTATCATTGTCTGTAGCTAAACTTTACTTTTCTGTTATCATTGTCTGTAGTTAAACTTTACTTTTCTGTTATCATTGTCTGTAGTTAAACTTTACTTTTCTCTTATCATTGTCTGTAGTTAAACTTTACTTTTCTCTTATCATTGTCTGTAGTTAAACTTTACTTTTCTGTTATCATTGTCTGTAGTTAAACTTTACTTTTCTGTTATCATTGTCTGTAGTTAAACTTTACTTTTCTGTTATCATTGTCTGTAGTTAAACTTTACTTTTCTCTTATCATTGTCTGTAGTTAAACTTTACTTTTCTCTTATCATTGTCTGTAGTTAAACTTTACTTTTCTCTTATCATTGTCTGTAGTTAAACTTTACTTTTCTCTTATCATTGTCTGTAGTTAAACTTGACTTTTTACTTCCTGCTTGGGTGGCGCTCGGCGGTCGTCGTCGCCGGTCTACTAGCTGCCACCGATCCCTTTTTCCTTTTCCTTTGTTTTTGTCTAATTGTTTTCACCTGTTCCTTGTTGGGGTTTTGGGATGGGTGTTATTTAAGTTCGTTTTGCCCGCTGGTGTTTGTGCGGGCTTGTTGGTTGTTACGTTTGGTGATGTATCGTTTTGAAGGACATTAAAGCGTTTTCCCGTTAATTTCGCTCTCTGCATCTGACTCCTCACTCATTTCACTCACCCGTCGTTACAGTAGCTAAACTTGACTTTTTACTTATCATTGTCTGTAGCTAAACTTGACTTTTTACTTATCATTGTCTGTAGCTAAACTTGACGTTTTACTTATCATTGTCTGTAGCTAAACTTGACTTTTTACTTATCATTGTCTGTAGCTAAACTTGACGTTTTACTTATCATTGTCTGTAGCTAAACTTGACTTTTTACTTATCATTGTCTGTAGCTAAACTTGACTTTTTACTTATCATTGTCTGTAGCTAAACTTGACTTTTTACTTATCATTGTCTGTAGCTAAACTTGACTTTTTACTTATCATTATCTGTTACTAAACATTACTTTTCTCTTGTCATTATATGTTGCTAAACTTTACTTACATTTTTTTTATCAGTAGCTTAAATCTGTTGCCCCTCTGCCTCTGAAGTGCTACATCTCATTGTATATAGTGTGTGTGTGTGTTGGTGTGTGTGTGAATGCGTGCCTATATGCCTGTGTGTGGTAGCATGCCTTTACCTTGCTCCTCATAGCGGCGTGCCAATCCAAAATAAGCAGCATGATGATGTGCTCTCAGTGTGCCGACACAACCCATTTGGCCAGGAGGCGCTGATCCACACCAGCTCATTTACAGCTTAGAGGCGAGAGAGGGTGTGCGTCTGTGTCCGCCCTGTCCTCTACGTTGAGTGTTTGTGTGATTCCTCTTCTCCTTCGTCTGAGTGTGTGTGTGCTCATGCGTAACATCCTCAAAAACAATTATGATATGATTCATATTATAAAAGTCATGACTCCCGCCTCATCTGGTGAATACCAGATGGGATGGTGATAAGTCATCTGTAATGCCCTTGTATAGGACTATATCATACCAGTCCCACAGTAATCTATAAGGTATTTATGCTAGGCCATTTTTGTTCAACCAGAGATTCTATCTTGTGCCTTGGCTAAAGCAGAAATAACAGAGTTATGTATTTAGTACACGAAGAAATGAGAGTGGATTTGACTAAAATTAACCATTATGTTTGTTACCATACATCTGCTGTAGCAGTATCATCTGGAATCAAGATGGTGCCGGAGAACTGACGTTTTACGTATTCCAAACCAATTGTGTTTTTTGTTTGTTTCTTTGGGTTGTTTGTATTTTTAAAACTTATTTTGTACATAATGTTGCTGCTAACGTCTCTTATTACCGAAAATAACTTCTGGACATCAGAACTGTGATTACTCACCACGGACTGGCAGAATCCTTTTTTCCCTTTAATGAGTATGACGAGAATGATATCCCGGGAACAGGCATAGAATGATATCCTGGGAACAGGCATAGAATGATATCCCGGGAACAGGCATAGAATGATATCCCGGGAACAGGCATAGAATGATATCCCGGGAACAGGCATAGAATGATATCCCGGGAACAGGCATAGAATGATATCCCGGGAACAGGCATAGAATGATATCCCGGGAACAGGCATATAATGATATCCTGGGAACAGGCATAGAAAGATATCCCGGGAACAGGCATAGAATGATATCCCGGGAACAGGCATAGAATGATATCCCGGGAACAGGCATAGAATGATATCCCGGGAACAGGCATAGAATGATATCCCGGGAACAGGCTCATATCCCTGTCATTTGTGTGAAGAGAAGACAAAGAAAAGGGGTCCAGAGGGCGGGCTGCTTTCTGACAATTCGTATGTGATCGAATAAACCCCAACTGCCTTCCATTTCTGCTAGCAAATGTGCAATCTCTGGAAAATAAAATCGATGACCTACGCGAAAGATTAAACTACCAACGGAATATTCAAAATGGTAATATCTTATGCTTCACGGAGTAGTGGCTGAACCACGACATTATCGACATACAGCTGGCTGGTTATACGCTTTATCGACAGGACAGAACAGCGGCGTCTGGTAAGACAAGCGGCGGGGGACTATGTATATTTGTAAATAACAGCTGGTGTGAGATGTCTAAGAAAGTCTCAAGGTTTTGCTTGCCTGATGTAGAGTATCTCATGATACTCCTGGGGCGCAGGTAGCCTAGTGCTTAGAGCATTGGTAACCGAAAGGTTGCAAGATCAAATCCCCAAGGCAAAAATCTGTCATTCTGCACCTGAACAAGGCAGTTAAACCCACTGTTTACTAGGCTGTCATTGAAAATAGGAATTTGTTCTTAACTGACTTGCCTAGTTAAATAAAGGAAAAATAAAAATGCTTAAGACCACCGTATCTACCTAGAAAGTTTTCATCTGTATTTTTCATCGCAGTCTAAATACCACCACAGACTGATGCTGGCACTAAGACCGCAATGAATGAGCTGTATTCCGCCATAAATCAAATCAAATCAAATTGTATTTGTCACATACACATGGTTAGCAGATGTTAATGCGAGTGTAGCGAAATGCTTGTGCTTCTAGTTCTGACAATGCAGTAATAACCAACAAGTAATCTAACTAACAATTCCAAAACTACTGTCTTATACACAGTGTAAGGGGATAAAGAATATGTACATAAAGATATGTGAATGAGTGATGGTACAGAGCAGCATAGGCAAGATACAGTAGATGGTATCGAGTACAGTATATACATATGAGATGAGTATGTAAACAAAGTGGCATAGTTAAAGTGGCTAGTGATACATGTATTACATAAGGATGCAGTCGATGATATAGAGTACAGTATATATGTATGCATATGAGATGAATAATGTAGGGTATGTAACGTTATATTAGGTAGCATTGTATAAAGTGGCTAGTGATATATTTTACATCATTTCCCATCAATTCCCATTATTAAAGTGGCTGGAGTTGAGTCAGTGTCAGTGTGTTGGCAGCAGCCACTCAATGTTAGTGGTGGCTGTTTAACAGTCTGATGGCCTTGAGATAGAAGCTGTTTTTCAGTCTCTCGGTCCCAGCTTTGATGCACCTGTACTGACCTCGCCTTCTGGATGATAGTGGGGTGAACAGGCAGTGGCTCGGGTGGTTGTTGTCCTTGATGATCTTTATGGCCTTCCTGTAACATCGGGTGGTGTAGGTGTCCTGGAGGGCTAGGTAGTTTGCCCCCGGTGATGCGTTGTGCAGACCTCACTACCCTCTGGAGAGCCTTACGGTTGAGGGCGGAGCAGTTGCCATACCAGGCGGTGATACAGCCCGCCAGGATGCTCTAGATTGTGCATCTGTAGAAGTTTGTGAGTGCTTTTGGTGACAAGCCGAATTTCTTCAGCCTCCTGAGGTTGAAGAGGCGCTGCTGCGCCTTCTTCACAATGCTGTCTGTGTGAGTGGACTAATTCAGTTTGTCTGTGATGTGTATGCCGAGGAACTTAAAACTTACTACCCTCTCCACTACTGTTCCATCGATGTGGATAGGGGGGTGTTCCCTCTGCTGTTTCCTGAAGTCCACAATCATTTCCTTAGTTTTGTTGATGTTGAGTGTGAGGTTATTTTCCTGACACCGCACTCCGAGGGCCCTCACCTCCTCCTTGTAGGCCGTCTCGTCGTTGTTGGTAATCAAGCCTACCACTGTTGTGTTGTCCGCAAACATGATGATTGAGTTGGAGGCGTGCGTGGCCACGCAGTCGTGGGTGAACAGGGAGTACAGGAGAGGGCTCAGAACGCATCCTTGTGGGGCCCCAGTGTTGAGGATCAGCGGGGAGGAGATGTTGTTGCCTACCCTCACCACCTGGGGGCGGCCCGTCAGGAAGTCCAGTACCCAGTTGCACAGGGCGGGGTCGAGACCCAGGGTCTCGAGCTTGATGACGAGCTTGGAGGGTACTATGGTGTTGAATGCCGAGCTGTAGTCGATGAACAGCATTCTCACATAGGTATTCCTCTTGTCCAGATGGGTTAGGGCAGTGTGCAGTGTGGTTGAGATTGCATCGTCTGTGGACCTATTTGGGCGGTAAGCAAATTGGAGTGGGTCTAGGGTGTCAGGTAGGGTGGAGGTGATATGGTCCTTGACTAGTCTGTCAAAGCACTTATAATAATAATAATATATGCCATTTAGCAGACGCTTTTATCCAAAGCGACTTACAGTCAGTCATGTGTGCATACATTCTACGTATGGGTGGTCCCGGGAATCGAACCCACTACCCTGGCGTTACAAGCGCCATGCTCTACCAACTGAGCTACAGAACGTTTAGCTCAGTTACCTTAGCTTTCTTGGGAACAGGAACAATGGTGGCCCTCTTGAAGCATGTGGGAACAGTAGACTGGTATAGGGATTGATTGAATATGTCCGTAAACACACCGGCCAGCTGGTCTGCGCATGCTCTGAGGGCGCGGCTGGGGATGCCGTCTGGGCCTGCTGCCTTGCGAGGGTTAACACGTTTAAATGTTTTACTCACCTCGGCTGCAGTGAAGGAGAGTCCGCATGTTTTCGTTGCAGGCCGTGTCAGTGTCACTGTATTGTCCTCAAAGCGGGCAAAAAAGTTATTTAGTCTGCCTGGGAGCAAGACATCCTGGTCCGTGACTGGGCTGGTTTTCTTCTTGTAGTCCGTGATTGACTGTAGACCCTGCCACATACCTCTTGTGTCTGAGCCGTTGAATTGAGATTCTACTTTGTCTCTATACTGACGCTTAGCTTGTTTGATAGCCTTGCGGAGGGAATAGCTGCACTGTTTGTATTCGGTCATGTTACCAGTCACCTTGCCCTGATTAAAAGCAGTGGTTTGCGCTTTCAGTTTCACGCGAATGCTGCCATCAATCCACGGTTTCTGGTTAGGGAATGTTTTAATCGTTGCTATGGGAACGACATCTTCAACGCACGTTCTTATGAACTCGCACACCGAATCAGCGTTTTCGTCAATGTTGTTATCTGACGCAATACGGAACATATCCCAGTCCACATTATGGAAGCAGTCTTGGAGTGTGGAATCAGCTTGGTCGGACCAGCGTTGGACAGACCTCAGCGTGGGAGCTTCTTGTTTTAGTTTCTGTCTGTAGGCAGGGATCAACAAAATGGAGTCGTGGTCAGCTTTTCCGAAAGGGGGCGGGGCAGGGCCTTATATGCGTCGCGGAAGTTAGAGCAACAATGATCCAAGGTTTTTCCAGCCCTGGTTGCGCAATCGATATGCTGATAAAATTTACGGAGTCTTGTTTTCAGATTAGCCTTGTTAAAATCCCCAGCTACAATGAATGCAGCCTCCGGATAAATGGATTCCAGTTTGCAAAGAGTCAAATAAAGTTTGTTCAGAGCCATCGATGTGTCTGCTTGGGGGGGAATATATACGGCTGTGATAATAATCAAAGAGAATTCTCTTGGTAGATAATGCGGTCGACATTTGATTGTGAGGAATTCTAAATCAGGTGGATTTGAGTTCCTGTATGTTTCTTTGATCACACCACGTCTCGTTAGCCATAAGGAATACGCCCCCGCCCCTCTTCTTACCAGAAAGATGTTTGTTTCTGTCGGCGCGATGCGTGGAGAAACCCGCTGGCTGCACCGCCTCCGATAGCGTCTCTCCAGTGAGCCATGTTTCCGTGAAGCAAAGAACGTTACAGTCTCTGATGTCCCTCTGGAATGCTACCCTTGCTCGAATTTCATCAACCTTGTTGTCGAGAGACTGGACATTGGCGAGAAGAATGCTAGGGAGTGGTGCACGATGTGCCCGTCTCCGGAGTCTGACCAGAAGACCGCCTCGTTTCCCTCTTTTACGGAGTCGTTTTTTTTTAGGGTCGCCAGCTGTGATCCATTCTGTTGTCCTGGATGAAAGGCAGAACACAGGATCCGCATCGCGAAAATCATATTCTTGGTCGTACTGATGGTGAGTTGACGCTGATCTTATATTAAGTAGTTCTTCTCGACTGTATGTAATGAAACCTAAGATTACCTGGGGTACTAATGTAAGAAATAACACGTACAAAAACAGAAAACTGCATAGTTTCCTAGGAACGCGAAGCGAGGCGGCCATCTCTGTCGGCGCCGGAAGTCATGAAGTAGTCATGAACTATTTAAGGTCTTACTCACATCGGTTGCAGAGAGCGTGATCACAGCAAACAGGAAAACGCTCATCCAGAGGCTGCACTCCTTGTGGCCAGGGACTTTAATGCAGGCAAACTGAAATCCGTCTTACCAAACTTCTATCAGCATGTTAAATGTGCAACCAGAGGGAAAAAACTGTGACCACCTTTACTCCACACACAGACACTCATACAAAGCTCTCCCTTGCCCTCCATTTAGCAAATATGACAATAATTCTATCTTCCTGATTCCTGCATACAAGCAAAAATTAAAGCAGGAAGCACCAGTGACTCGATCAATAAAAAAGTGGTCAGATGAAGCAGATGCTAAGCTACAGGACTGTTTTGCTAGCAGAGACTGGAATATGTTCCGGCATTACTCCGATGGCATTGAGGAGTACACCACATTAGTCATTGGCTACATCAATAAGTGCATCGATGACGTCGTCCCCACAGTGACCTTACGTACATACCCCAACCAGAAGCCACGAATTACATGCAACATCCGTACTGAGCTAAATGCTAGAGCTGCCACTTTCAAGGAGTGGGACTCTAACCCAGAAGCTTATAAGAAATCCCACTATGCCCTCCAATGAACCATCAAACAGTTAAAGCGTCAATACAGGACTTCATACTACATGAATCATACTACACCAACTCTGACAGTCGTCAGATGTGGCAGGGCTTGCAAACCATTACAGACTACAAAGGGAAGCACAGCCGAGAGCTGCCCAGTGACACGAGCCTACCAGATGAGCTAAACTACTTCTATGTTCGCTTTGAGGCAAATGACACTGAAACATGCATGAGAGCACCAGCTGTTCCGGAAGACTGTGATCACGCTCTCTGCAGCCGATGTGAGTAAGACCTTTAAACAGGTCAACATTCACAAGGCCGCAGGACCAGACGGATTACAAGGACATGTACTGTGAGTATGCGCTGACCAACTGGCAAGTGTCTTCATTGACATTTTCAACCTCTCCCTGTCTGAGTCCGTAGTTAAGCAGACCACCATAGTCCCTGTGCCCAAGAACACTAAGGTAACCTGCCTAAATGACTACCAACCCATAGCACTCACATCTGTAGCCATGAAGTGCCTTGAAAGGCTGGTCATGGCTCACATCAACACCATTATCCCAGAAACCCTAGAAACACTCCAATTTGCATACCACCCCAATAGATCCACAGATGATGCAATCTCAATTGCGCTCCACACTGCCCTTTCCCATCTGGACAAAAGTAAGACCTATGTGAGAATGCTATTAATTTACTACAGCTCAGCTTTCAACACCATAGTGCCCTCAAAGCTCATCAATAAGCTAAGGACCCTGGGACTAAACACCTCCCTCTGCAACTGGATCCTGGACTTTCTGAAGGGCCGCCCCCAGGTGGTAAGGGTAGGTAACAACACACATCTGTCACGCTGATCCTCAACACAGGGGCCCCTCAGGGGTGCGTGCTCAGTCCCCTACTCCCTGTTCACTCATGATTGCACGGCCAGGCATGACTCCAACACCATCATTAAGTTTGCCGATGACACAACAGTGTTAGGCCTGATCACCGACAACGACCAGACAGCCTATAGGGAGGAGGTCAGAGACCTGGCCGTGTGATGCCAGGACAACAACCTGTCCCTCAACGTGATCAAGACAAATTAGATGATTGTGGTCTACAGGAAAAAGAGGACCGAGCACACCCCCATTCACATCGACCAGGCTCTAGTGGAGCAGGTTGAGAGCTTCCAAGTTCCTTGTTGTCCACGTCACCAACAAACTAACATGGTCCAAGCTCAGCTAGATAGTCGTGAAGAGGGCACGACCAAACCTATTCCCCATCAGGAGACTGTTATCATCTATGCATAGTCACTTTAATAACTCTCCCTACATATATTACCCTAACTAACCGGTGTCCCTGCACATTGACTCTGCATCGGTACCCCCCTGTATATAGTCTCGCTATTGTTATTTTACTACTACTCTTTAACTACTTGTTACTTTTATTTCTTATTCTTAAATTGCATTATTTTTTAAAACTGCATTGTTGGTTAGGGGCTCGTAAGGAAGCATTTCACTGCAAGGTCTACAGCTGTTGTATTCAGCATTTCACTGAAAGGTCTACAGCTGTTGTATTCAGCATTTCACTGCAAGGTCTACAGCTGTTGTATTAAGCATTTCACTGCAAGGTCTACAGCTGTTGTATTCAGCATTTCACTGCAAGGTCTACAGCTGTTGTATTCAGCATTTCACTGCAAGGTCTACAGCTTGTTGTATTCAGCATTTCACTGAAAGGTCTACAGCTGTTGTATTCAGCATTTCACTGCAAGGTCTACAGCTGTTGTATTCAACGCATGTGACTAATACCATTTGATTTGATTTAATTTGATATTGACAATGGCCATCTTAGCTGAAACACTATTACAGTATCTAACATAATCTGGCTATGCTGTGTTTACCTGCGTGATTACACTGTCAATATGTCCTAGCTAGTAAATGGACATATCATGAGATAAAGGACCCTGTTAAGAGGCAGGCTGTGGCCACTTTCACCCAGTTCTATTCCTAAGTCAACACTTCTTCTCAGTTTCTTCATTGGAGATAAGCAGTATAAAAGTGAGAAAGAGAAAGAGAGAGCCAGAGATAGAGTGACAGAGAGGGAAATAGAGAGAGAGAGAAAGCGAGGAGGGGTGTGGGAGGTTAGAAAGAGAGAGAGAGAGTATGTCTGGTATGCCTGTATTTTGGGCCTGATAAAATTTGGGCCTGATAAGACAAAGGTGGAGGACGCTTGTTTACATGAATCCTTGATGTGGGTTTCATCTGCGATGTGACTGCTCAACTTCCCGACCAACCCTTCCAAAGGCTGTAGCTCAGGAAGTCGACTGTGGTGTGACTGAGATAATATGGTGCACCTCTGTCTCACCCCATAGTATCTGTCCTATTATGGCGTCTGTGAGACAGGCTTTTTGACACTAGAGTCCGCTATCTATCTCTATGGTCCTGCCTGACTCCGATGTGGATAGAAACATGGTCAAACAAGCCTACAGACCGAGTACTGATGAAAGGCAGACTTCTGGCACATCTAGACAGGACAGGAAGGAGGTGATGGTTTTGGACGTCATTATGATTTTGTACAGGGCCATTAGTGTCGTTTCCCTCCCTATCATGGCCTCTCACCATGGACGACAATGATAAACAAAGATATTCTGAGACCTTTACATTACAATCCTGATCCTTCTTCTAAAACAACCCAGTAGGTAATAACTTTAAAAACGAAATGGAATTTTGTGACTCAGAGGTGTAGAATGTTAGATGCTGAAATATCCAGAGAGGAAGTATTATTTCTAACTGAAATAAATACATTTGAAATTAAACTTGGAATGTTTGGATGTGAAAGAGAATGGTGGAGGACACAATTTAATGTCACGGTTTAACCAACATGAATAGCTACACAAATTAAAAAATTATACATACTTGAAAACAATCTCAACGAATATCACAACAACCTTTAAAAGCCCATAGATACACAGCAGCTATCTCTTCACACAGTCAAGATAGGACTAAATTCATACCTCACCTCAGCTATCTTTACACAGCTCTTGAATAGGGCCAGCTGAACAGCTTCGATGCAAGTACAAATGACTAAATCACCACACGGGTGCTGCTGCAATGTGCTCATAATTGTACTCCTTAGCGCCAATGAAAGAGATTTGAAAAGTTTCAAAAGCACGCTATGTTTGTTAATTAAAATGGCAATCACATTTCTCTCTTAAACTGGCTGCAAAAAGGGCCTCTGCTCAATTCAATCATTAGTCTTTCTATCCCCCTTTCAATACACAAACAAACGAGTGAGGGGGAGGAAATTGTGTAAATCCATGTGCTTGTTGATTGCCTGCTACAGTTGGGATTTTTAATTTGGTAAACAGTGGCTTTGGTGCAGCCATTTGAGGTGCTGGGAAGAGGGGAGCAGCGGGCAGGGACAGATTAAAGGCTGTGTCCCTGGTCTCGTGTTGGCACTTGTCGTGCACTTCATGTGAAGCCGTAATTAACTTTTGAAATCTCGAGGCATTTCCTACAAGCGTTCTTAGGATTTTGGGCAGATAATGCAGAGTGCATGCTGCTAGGACCAGGGTGCTTAACTAGTATGGAAACCCTTAATATTTACCTCTTCCTATAGGTCATTTTCACAACAAGATGGCACTGATGATGGTCGCCCTGTTGCTAGCTCCCAGCCAACTTTGTAGTCTTTTGTTTATTTTAGTATTATTTTTTACACCTTTGCTTTCTTGGGTACAGGAACAATGGTGGACATCTTGAAGCATGCGGGGACATCAGTGGCCAAAAGCCCGTATTAGCATGGGCAACACCATTGAGGGTTTCGCCCATTTTAATATAGTCAACTAGGTGGGACTTCCAACTTAATTTGCAAATCCCTCCTGTGGCCAAAAGCTCATATTAGCATGGGCAGCACCATTGAGGGCTTCCACCATTTTAATATAGTCAACTGGGTGGGACTTCCAACTTAATTTGCAAATCCCTCCTGTGGCCAAAAGCTCATATTAGCATGGGCAGCACCATTGAGGGCTTCCACCATTTTAATATAGTCAACTGGGTGGGACTTCCATCTTAATTTGCAGATCCCTCCTGTGGCCAAAAGCCAGGATCTCCAGTGGCACAGCTAGCGATGCAGTGGTCTCGTCTTCCGGCGCCGACAGAGATGGCCGCCTCGCTTCGCGTTCCTAGGAAACTATGCAGTTTTTAGTTTTTTTTACGTGTTATTTCTTACATTAGTACCCCAGGTCATCTTAGGTTTCATTACATACAGTCGAGATGAACTACTGAATATAAGATCAGCGTCAACTCACCATCAGTATGACCAAGAATATGTTTTTCGCGACGCGGATAATGTGTTCTGCCTTTCAAACAGGACAGCGGAATGGATCCCATGCAGCGACCCCAAAAAACGACTCCGAAAAAGAGGGAAACGAGGCGGTCTTCTGGTCAGACTCCGGAGACGGGCACATCGTGCACCACTCCCTAGCATTCTTCTTGCCAATGTCCAGTCTCTTGACAACAAGGTTGATGAAATCCGAGCAAGGGTAGCATTCCAGAGGGACATCAGAGACTGTAACGTTCTTTGCTTCACGGACAAATGGCTCACTGGAGAGACGCTATCCGAAGCGGTGCAGCCAACGGGTTTCTCCACGCATCGCGCCGACAGAAACAGACATCTTTCTGGTAAGAAGAGGGGCGGGGGCGTATGCCTTATGGCTAACGAGACATGGTGTGATGAAAGAAACATACAGGAACTCAAATCCTTCTGTTCACCTGATTTAGAATTCCTCACAATCAAATGTAGACCGCATTATCTACCAAGAGAATTCTCTTCGATTATAATCACGGCCGTATATATCCCCCCCAAGCAGACACATCGATGGCTCTGAACCAACTTTATTTAACTCTTTGCAAACTGGAAACCATTTATCCGGAGGCTGCATTCATTGTTGCTGGGGATTTTAACAAGGCTGTCACGCCCTGGTATTTTGTGTTTTTCTTCATGTACTGGGTAAGGCCAGGGTGTGGCATGGAGTTTTTGTATTGTGGTGTGTTTTGTCTTGGGGTTTTGGTGTGTATGTATTTGGGATTGTAGCTAGTGGGGTTATCTAGCAAAGTCTATGGCTGTCTGGAGTGGTTCTCAATCAGAGGCAGGTGCTTATCGTTGTCTCTGATTGGGAACCATATTTAGGCAGCCATATTCTTTGAGTTTGTTGTGGGTGATTGTCCCACAATCAAGTGTCTTGATGTCCTTGTTAGATGTTAGTTGACACATGTATAGGCTGTTTCGGTTTTCGTTTCGTTTATTGTTTTGTAGTGTTCGTGTTTAGTCGTGTTTTACGTTTGTTTAAATAAACATGGATCGCAATCGACACGCTGCAGTTTGGTCCGACTCTCCTTCACCATTAGAAAACCGTGACAAGGCTAATCTGAAAACAAGACTCCCTAAATTTTATCAGCATATCGATTGTGCAACCAGGGGTGGAAAAACCTTGGATCATTGTTACTCTAACTTCCGCGACGCATATAAGGCCCTGCCCCGCCCCCCTTTCGGAAAAGCTGACCACGACTCCATTTTGTTGATCCCTGCCTACAGACAGAAACTAAAACAAGAGGCTCCCACGCTGAGGTCTGTCCAACACTGGTCCGACCAAGCTGACTCCACACTCCAAGACTGCTTCCATCACGTGGACTGGGATATGTTTCGTATTGCGTCAGATAGCAATATTGACGAATACGCTGATTCGGTGTGCGAGTTCATTAGAACGTGCGTTGAAGATGTCATTCCCATAGCAACGATTAAAACATTCCCTAACCAGAAACCGTGGATTGATGGCAGCATTCGCATGAAACTGAAAGCGCGAACCACTGCTTTTAATCAGGGCAAGGTGTCTGGTAACATGACAGAATACAAACAGTGCAGCTATTCCCCCCGCAAGGCTATCAAACAAGCTAAGCGTCAGTACAGAGACAAAGTAGAATCTCAATTCAACGGCTCAGACACAAGAGGCATGTGGCAGGGTCTACAGTCAATCACGGACTACAAGAAGAAATCCAGCCCAGTCACGGACCAGGATGTCTTGCTCCCATGTAGACTAACTTTTTTGCCCGCTTCGAGGACAATACAGTGCCACTGACACGGCCTGCAACGAAAACATGCGGTCTCTCCTTCACTGCAGCCGAGGTGAGTAAGACATTTAAACGTGTTAACCCTCGCAAGGCTGCAGGCCCAGACGGCATCCCCAGCCGCGCCCTCAGAGCATGCGCAGACCAGCTTGCCAGTGTGTTTACGGACATATTCAATCAATCCCTATACCAGTCTGCTGTTCCCACATGCTTCAAGAGGGCCACCATTGTTCCTGATCCCAAGAAAGCTAAGGTAACTGACCTAAACGACTACCGCCCCATAGCACTCACTTCCGTCATCATGAAGTGCTTTGAGAGACTAGTCAAGGACCATATCACCTCCACCCTACCTGACACCATAGACCCACTCCAATTTGCTTACCGCCCAAATAGGTCCACAGACGATGCAATCTCAACCACACTGCCCTAACCCATCTGGACAAGAGGAATACCTATGTGAGAATGCTGTTCATCGACTACAGCTCGGCATTCAACACCATAGTACCCTCCAAGCTCGTCATCAAGCTCGTCATCAAGCCCCGCCCTGTGCAACTGGGTACTGGACTTCCTGACGGGCCGCCCCCAGGTGGTGAGGGTAGGCAACAACATCTCCTCCCCGCTGATCCTCAACACTGGGGCCCCACAAGGGTGCGTTCTGAGCCCTCTCCTGTACTAACTGTTCACCCACGACTGCGTGGCCACGCACGCCTCCAACTCAATCATCAAGTTTGCGGACGACACAACAGTGGTAGGCTTGATTACCAACAACGACGAGAAGGCCTACAGGGAGGAGGTGAGGGCACTCGGAGTGTGGTGTCAGGAGAACAACCTCGAACTCAATGTCAACAAAACAAAGGAGATGATTGTGAACTTCAGGAAACAGCAGAAGGAGCATCCCCATATCCACATCGATGGGACAGTAGTGGAGAAGGTGGAAAGTTTTAAGTTCCTCGGCGTACACATCCCCGACAAACTGAAATGGTCCACCCACACAGACAGCATGGTGAAGAAGGCGCAACAGCTTGCCACCTAAAACCCTTACAAACCTTTACAGATGCACAATCGAGAGCATCCTGTCGGGCTGTATCACCGCAACTGCACCGCCCTCAACTGCGGTCTGCACAACGCATCACCGGGGGAAAACTACCTGCCGTCCATGACACCTACAGCACCCGATGTCACAGGAAGGCCAAAAAGATCATCAAGAACAGCAAAACAACCCGAGACACTGCCTGTTCCCAGATCACTGGCCACTTTAATAAATTGATTTAATAAAAGTATCATTAGTCACTTTAGGTAATGCCACTTTAATAATGTCGACATATCCTACATCACTCATCTCATATGTATATACTGTATTCCATACCATCTATTGCATCTTGCGTGTGCCGCACGGCCATCGCTCATCCATTAATTTATATGTACATATTCTTATTCCACCCCTTTACATTTGTGTGTATAAGGTAGTTGTTGTGAATTTGTTAGATTACTTAGATATGAGATATTACTGGATATTACTGGAACTAGAAGCACAAACATTTGCTAACCATGTGTATGTGACAAATAAAATTTGATTTAGATTTGTTCTAAAACTTTTGGCCAGTAGTGTAGCTCATTCTATTATTTCTACTACTGCACATTGCATTGTAGTTACACTGTTTATACACACTGCATATTTATTTATTTATATTTATGGGTTCTTGACATAACTCACTGTAATATATCTACTGCTGTACATATCATTCTTAGTATGTCTTGTGTAAATTAATCTGGTGTACATACGTATAGTTTGGATTTGGATTACTGTTACAGTGCTATTTGTGTTGCTAAGTAGATTAGTTACGACATTTCTTGATTTCTTAATTTATATATATACTGAACATGAATATAAAACCCAACATGTAAAGTGTTGGTCCCATGTTTAATGAGCTCGAATAAAAGATCCCAGAAATGTTCCATATGCACAAAAAGCTTATTTCTCTCAAGTGTTGTGCACAAATGTGTTTATATCCCTGTTAGTGAGCATTTCTTCTTTGCCAAAATAATCCATCCACCTGACAGGTGTGGCATATCAAAATAAAATAAAATGTCACATGCTCCGAATACAACAGGTGTAGACTTTACTGTTACTGTTTAAACAGCATGGTCATTACACAGGTGCACCTCGTGCTGGGGACAACGAAAGGCCTCTCTAAAATGTGCAGCTTTGACACACAACACAATGCCACAGATGTCTTCTATTTTGAGGGAGTGTGCAATTGGCGTGCTGACTGCAGGAATGTCCACCAGAGCTGTTTCCAGATAATTTCATGTTCTGAAACAAAGCTGAAAATGTCCCAGTTCTTCCATGGCCTGCATACTCACCAGACATGTCACCCATTGAGCATGTTTGGAAGGCTCTGGATTGACGTGTACAACAGTGTGTTCTAGTTCCCTCCAATATCCAGCCACTTCACACAGCCATTGAAGAGGAGTGTGACAACATTCCACAGGTCCCAATCCCCAGCCTGATCAATTCTATGCAAAGGAGATGTGTAACACTGCATGAGGCAAATGGTGGTCACACCAGATACTGACTGGTTTTCTGATCCACACCCCTACTTTACTTATGGTATCTGTGACAAACAGATGCATACTGTATGTATTCCCAGTCATTTGAAATCCAAAGATTAGGGCCTAATGACTTTATTTCAATTGACTGATTTCCTTATATGAACTCTGGGGGTGTTGTCACTGAGAGGGAATTGTGTGTGTATGCGGGGGAGGTTGTCAATGGCAGCGAATGTGTGTGTGCGGGGGGGTTGTCACTGAAAGGGAATGTGGTGTGGGTGGGGGGGGTGGCTGTCACTAAGAGGGAATGTGTGTTTGTGAGGGGGGTGTTGTCACTGTGTGGGAATGTGTGTGTGTGTGGGGGGGGTTGTCACCGAGAGGGAATGTGTGTGTGGGGTGGGGGTGTTGTCACTGAGAGGGAATGTGTGGGGGGTGGGGGTGTTGTTACCGAGAGGGAATGTGTGTGTGGGGTGGGGGTGTTGTCACTGAGAGGGAATGTGTGTGTGGGGTGGGGGTGTTGTCACTGAGAGGGAATGTGTGTGTGGCTTGGGGGTGTTGTCACTGAGAGGGAATGTGTGTGTGGGGTGGGGGTGTTGTCACTGAGAGGGAATGTGTGGGGGTGGGGGTGTTGTTACCGAGAGGGAATGTGTGTGTGGGGTGGGGGTGTTGTCACTGAGAGGGAATGTGTGTGTGGGGTGGGGGTGTTGTCACTGAGAGGGAATGTGTGTGTGGGGTGGGGGTGTTGTCACTGAGAGGGAATGTGTGTGTGGCTTGGGGGTGTTGTCACTGAGAGGGAATGTGTGTGTGGCTTGGGGGTGTTGTCACTGAGAGGGAATGTGTGTGTGGCTTGGGGGTGTTGTCACTGAGAGGGAATGTGTGTGTGGCTTGGGGGTGTTGTCACTGAGAGGGAATGTGTGTGGATACTGATTGAAATGCCTCTCATGTTCCTCTGACTCAGAGACACAAGAGATGCTGTCCACCTTCCTTTAGACACAATATATGCTGTCCACCTGCCTCTAGACACCAAAGATGCCGTCCACCTGCCTCTAGACACAAGAGATGCTGTCCACCTGCCTCTATACACAAGATATGCTGTCTGCCTGCCTCTAGACACCATAGATGCTGTCCACCTGCCTCTAGACACAAGCGATGCTGTCCGCCTGCCTCTGGACACCAAAGATGCTGCCTGCCTACCTGCCTCTAGACACCAGAGATGCTGTCCACCTGCCTCTAGACACCAGAGATGCTGCTTGCTTGCCTGCCTGCCTCTAGACACCAGAGATGCTGTCCACCTGCCTCTATACATCTGCCTGCTTGACTGGGAGGATGTAAAGCAAGCCCTGAACAAAGGTTAACACACACATGCATGTGTGCTCGCATACACAGGTACGGCTTAAACAATACACACACCAATATGCAGACCACCGAGCAACTATTCCACACAATCTTAGTAAGGATACAGAGGATGAAGACCTCAGCAAAAGGGACACCACTATTTCTTGAAGACCAGTCAATTACTAGGTAATTACATAGTGAATAGGTTGTGTCTTTTGGTATTGAAATGGTAGTTATCTGATGAGAGAAGGCACTCAAATAAGTCATTATGAAAGTGAATGTTAACTAAAATTACTCTTTTGAAAATATGTTAAATTCTTGTTAATTTCTAAGTGCCATCTCTTTTGAATGAATCACTCTCTATATACATAAGAAATGTATTATTTAACTTGTTATATCTCTGTAATTAATTGTCAAGAAAGAGTGTATAGACCAAAACATCACAAGATATAAGAGATAAAACCCATTGCCAACATCAGGACATGTAAACCACTCAACTAGCCACTCAAATACTCATTACTATGCAATTAATGTTGCATTGCAATATCATAGGACTAGAATATGACCATTCCATATTACCCTGCCAGAACACGAGACAGTTCATCCTGCAATGAGAACAGATTTTCATAGTCATTGTCACTTCTTCCTGATTCGGTTCATACCGAGGCTTCAACCCAGGACCGCTGCCTTGCTAGCACATGTGATCGCCCTCCAAAAGTGTCTTACCAGTCTGCTCCACGCGAAAAACTAGCTATTCACTGCTGCAAATGGGGACCCTTCAGGCTGAGGAGTAAGTTTCACACATCAATAGCACCACAAGTTATTTAAAATGTGTCGGCATGTGGCTCAATAAATAACTCCACAGGAAATAATATTGTCTTAAAAATACTTTACTCTCCATTACTTTAATCCGTGAACCCCTTACTAACCACTGGCCCCCATAATTACCATTCTCATAGATTATATTTATTATTGAGTCAAAATGTTTCATTATCTCTTCCTCTGTGCCCCATCTCTCTTCCTCCTTACTGAGACTCTTAGGGTCCCAGAAAATGTCCTCTGTCTGTCAACGTTTCTCCTTTTTGCAGTGCCGTGATAAGAAAGCTGTGTATTCTCCATTACGCTCCATCTCGCCCCTTAGACTCATTACTAAGAAAATCTGTTAATGTAATTTGAATATTTTTTAAAAACAGTTCCTCAAATCCAGGGAAGGAACTTTGTGTGGAGTGGAGAAGAAGGAGCAGAGAGAAGGAACATCTGAGACAAAGGGGAAGTGTGTGTGTGTGTGTGTGTGTGTGTGTGTGTGTGTGTGTGTGTGTGTGTGTGTGTGTGTGTGTGTGTGTGTGTGTGTGTGTGTGTGTGTGTGTGTGTGTGTGTGTGTGTGTGTGTGTGTGTGTGTGTGTGTGTGTGTGTGTGTGTGTGTGTGCGCGTGCATGCGTGTGCGTGCGTGCGTGCGTGCGTGAGTGTGTGTGTTTCAGAGGAGTGTTATGTAACCTCATATATGATCTGGCCCAGCCATTAACCTGGGATTAGCCTGGCAGATCTAGACGTCAGAGGTCAGAGGGATGGAGAGCCACCCAGCCAGCACAAGCTGGTATTACCAACCCTGAAATTGAAACTTAATGGTTCCCTGTAATCCTTATGAAATGGAAATTCCCCCTTGGCTCAAGGATCTTTGTGTGTGAGCGTATGGAAGAGTGTGTGTGTGTGTGTGTGTGTGTGTGTGTGTGTGTGTGTGTGTGTGTGTGTGTGTGTGTGTGTGTGTGTGTGTGTGTGTGTGTGTGTGTGTGTGTGTGTGTGTGTGTGTGTGTGTGTGTGTGTGTGTGTGCGTGTGCATGTGTGATGGTTAGGTATGTGTATGATTAGATGGATGCTGTATCTTATTATGAGTATTTTCTAAGGCTTTTAGAAAGATATCTGCATAGATGAGAATAGGTGAATGTAATAATCTATTCCAAAATGATCAGATTTGACATGACAAAGACTTGACGCATGAGATTAGAAGTGATTTCGTTGACATTTTAGGAAAGGCACATTATCTTATAATGGCTTATATGCAAATAGTAGGAATACACTACAAACAGACAGTGCCTTCAGAAAGTATTCACCATCCTTGATTTATTCCACATGTTGTGTTACAGCCGGAACTCAAAATGGATGAACTACATTTTCTTCTCCCCCCAGAAAGACAAAGTGAAAACGTGTTTTTATGCATTTTTACAAATCTATTGAAAATTAAATACAGAAATATTTAATGTACATACTGTTAGTATTCCCACCACGTTGCTATGCCACTCCAAATTGTGCACAGGTTCATCCAATTTCGTTTGATCATCTTTGAGATGTCACTACAACTTGATTGGAGTCCATCTGTGGACTGTATAAGGTCCCACAGTTGACAATGCATGTCAGAGCAGAAACTATACCATGAAGTCCAAGGAACTGTCTGTAGATCTCTGATAGAGAATTGTGATGAGGTATATATCTGGGGAAGGGTATAAAACAATTTCGAGAGTGTTGAAAGTGAACCAGCAGTGGTTCCCATCATTGGGAAATTGAAAAAATATGGAACTACCAAGACTCTGCATAGAGCTGGCCATCCGACCAAACTGAGAAACCGGGCAAGAAGGACCTTGTGTCACGACTTCTACCGAAGGTAACTCCTCTCCCTGTTCGGGCGGCGCTCGGCGCTCGGCGTCGCCGGTCTACTAGCCACTACCGATCCCTTTTTCTTTTTCTGGTTGTTTTGTCTGTGTTCCTTTTCACACCTGGTTTTCAATTGCTTTGATTTCTGTGGGTATATAGGGCACCTGTTACCTGCCGTAATTCGTGCAGGATTAGACTTGTGTGTATTGAGCTCGATTGTATTTGATGTTTGTTGGTTTTTCGCTATTACGCACGTGTATGTAAAGTGTTGGAACTGTGTTTGTTCCTCCGAGTTTCTTCGAGAGCATAGTTTTGGGATTTTTTTCTGTGCCGTTTTGTATTGGTGGACTATATTATTAAACACGCTTCTCAGACATCCCTGCTCTCCTGCGCCTGACTCCTACTCCTCTCACCAAGACGCATGTTATCACACCTTGGTCAGGGAGATGACCAAGAACCCAATGACCTCTCTGACAGAACAACCTTGGTAGAGATGGGAGAACCTTACAGAAGGACAACCGGTGTACACATCCCCGACAAAGTAGCCAGACAGAAGCCACTCCTGAGAAAAACCACATGACAGCATGCCTGCAGTTTGCAAAAAGGCACATGAAAGACTCAGAGCATAAGGCAAAAGATTCTGTGGTCTGATGAGACAGAAATGTAACTCTTTGGTCTGAATGCAACGCGCTATGTATGGGGAAAACCAGGCGCAGCTCATCACCGTATAACGCCAGCCCTACCAGTGAAGCATGAAGGTGATATGGCAGTGTCATGTTATGGGGATGCTTTTCAGCAGCAGGGACTGGTAAGGATGAAGGGAAGAATGAAAGGAGCCAAACACAGGCAAATCCTTGATGAGAACCTGCTTCAGAGTGAAAACGACCTTAGACTGGGGTGAAGATTTAATTCCAACAGGACAATGACCCTAAGCATACAGCAAAAGCAACACTGGAATGGCTATAGAACAACAATGTTGGAAGACTTGCAGATTGCTGTTCACCGCCACTCCCCATCTAACTTATCAGAGCTTGAGAATATCTGCAAGGAAAAATTGATGTGCAAAGCTGATCAGACATACCCAAGACTACTTAAAGCTGTAATTGCCGCCAAAGGTGCTTCTATAAAGCATTGACTCAGGGGTATGAATACTTCAAATTATTCAAATAGCCACCCTTTGCCTTGATGACAAATCTGCACTCTATTGGCATTTTTTCAACCGGTTTCACCTGCAATGGTTTTCAAACAGTGTCACGCCCTGACCATGACAAGGGGGCCTAGTTTAAAATGTATATTTTGGTGCTTTGGTTTGGTTCCCAATTAGAGGCAGCTGGTAATTGTTATTTTTAAGCTATTTTTCCCACCTGTGTTTGTGGGATATTATTTTGTGTAGTCACGTTTTGTTGTTCGTTTATTGTTTTGTTTTGCTAAAGTTCCAATTGATAATAAAGATGTGGAACTCTACGTACGCTGCACCTTGGTCTAGTTCTTACGACAACCGTGACAAACAGGCTTGAAGGAGTTCCCACATGTGCTGAGCACTTGTTAGCTGCTTTTCCTTCACTCTACGGTTCGATTCATCCCAAACCATCTCAATTTGGTTTGTGGAGATTTGTGGAGGCCAGGTCATCTGATGCAGCACTCCATCACTCTCCTTCTTGGTAAAAAAAATAGCAATGTGTTGGGTAATTTTCCTGTTGAAAAACAAATAATCGTCCCACTAAGCCCAAACCAGAAATGGGTGGTGTATTGCTGCAGAATGCTGTGGTAGCCATGCTGGTTAAGTGTGCCTTGAATTCTAAATCAATCACACCAGCAAAGCACCCCACACCATATCACCTCCTCCTCCATGCTTTATGGTTTGAAATACACATGCGGAGATCATCCATTCACCCACACTGCATCTCACAAAGACACGGAGGTTGGAACCAAAAATCTCAAATTTGGACTCCAGATTTAGCAAGCTCGCTACTGCAGGACATCAACACAAGCAGACCAGAAACATACACATTTTTCTGAAAATTACGTCTTGCTTAGGAAGTGATTTGATTGGTGTGAAGCCAAATCCAACTACTATCCCTTGGGGGGATGTTTTGCTGCACCAAGACAACTCACAGTTGAGCTCAGCTCAACGCTGATTGGCTAATCCATTTAGAATTAAGGGAGGCCTAATGCTGCCTGGCATCAATCAATCAAATTCTACGGCAGCAACATGTTCTATTATTTTGGTCCAGACAGCATCAGAAACATGGACTACACATACTGAGATAGAGGGGCACTGTTTTCATCAGATTTTCCACCAATGCTCCTTATAGGACACATCACTGCACTCTGTACTCCTCTGTAAACTGGTCATCTCTGTGTACCCGTTGCAAGACCCACTGGTTGATGCATATTTATAAAACCCTCTTAGGCCTTACTCCCCCTATCTGAGATATCTACTGCAGTCCTAATCCTCCACATACAACTCCCGTTCTGCCAGTCACATTCTGTTAAAGGTCCCAAAGCACACAAATCCCTGGGTCACTCCTCTTTTCAGTTCGCTGTAGCTAGCGACTGGAACAAGCTGCAAAAACCACTCAAACTGGACAGATTTATCTCCATCTCTTCATTAAAAGACACAATCATGGACGCTCTTACTGATAGTCGTGGCTGCTTCGCGTGATGTATTGTTGTGTCTACCTTCTTGACCTTTGTGCCGTTGTCTGTGCCCAATAATGTTTGTACCATGTTTTGTGCTGCTACCATGTTGTGCTGCTGCCATGTTGTGTTGTTACCATGTAGTTGTCATGTTGTGTTGCTACCATGCTGTGTTGTCATGTGTTGCTGCCATGCTATGTCGTTGCCTTTAGGTCTCTCTTTATGTAGTGTTGTGGTGTCTCTCTTGTCGTGATGTGTGTTTTGTCCTATATTTTTATAGAATTTAATATTTTTAATCCCAGCCCCAGTCCCCGCATGAGGCCTTTTGCCTTTTGGTAGGCCGTCATTGTAAATAAGAATTTGTTCTTAACTGACTTAGTTAAATAAAGGTTCAATTTAAATTAAAATTAAATTCAGTCTCTTTGATGCTTTCTCCGGTGATTTTCAGCCACTTGCAAATTGATGGAAATATATGAAAACACAGAGAGATGAAAGAGACATTATTTTAAAAATGATATATTTATTGGTCAATTATTTGGCATCCATTAATAAAGGCCACTGATTCAGGCTGTAACACAACAAAATGTGATATGAGTCAAGGGGTATGAATATTTTCTGAAGGCACTGGATGTGCAAGAAATTGAGTTGTGCAGAGAGTTTAGAATTTGTTGGATGTGCAGAGATGTGAATGTCGTGAGGAGTTTGGAGGAAGGAGTTTGAAGGTGGCAGAATTTGTTTTATGAGGGTAATTGACGCTGTGCTGCAGAAGAAGAGGGGCAAAGCAGGCATGAAATTGCACTGGGGATCAGATCCATATCGGAGCGTATGGGAGAGGGGGGAGAGCCTGGCAGCCCTGGGTGGCTGGATTAGGGCTCCGCTCAGCACTGAGGTACAGTTAAGAGCCTATTTTATTCTCTAGTAACCCAATCAATGGAAGGGCCCTGTATCCTATTAGAGTCAAGTTTAAGGAGAAGGCGCAGTGCTGTTGGAGAAAGACAATAAAGACACAATAAAGACATTCATATGTTCATTAGAGCGGATTGGGGATCTGTGGTGACAGGGAGAGACAGAGGGAGGCTGCTGGGGAGGAAGAGAAAGATGGAGAGGAGGGAAAAGGGAGAAGATGGATGGAGAGAAGGGGGAAGAGGAAGAGAGAGATGGGGTAAAGGAGGAAGAGGAAGATGGAGATGAGGGGGAAGAGGAAGAGAGAGATGGAGTAAAGGAGGAAGAGGAAGATAGAGAGGAGGGAAGAATAACAAGAGTGTAGTATACTGGGAAAAGGTGTCTAGGAAGTCACATCGCCTCATAAAAGTCCCTGATTGACCTGCTGTTTTCTGAAAAATTATAGATAAATAAATAAATGGTGTTGGTAGATGAAATACCCCATGAGGCTGTCAGGCTTCATGATCAGAATGTAAGAAGTTGACAACACAGAGATGACTATCTGCTGCAGGTTTATGAACAAAGAGCTCATCATGATCTGAATGCTCAGTGTGTTTGGTTTCATTATGACTGTGGGTGTATTATTGCAGGCCGGATGGTGTTAGCAAGCGAGTAGACCATAGAGGGTACACCTCATTAGGATTCCATGGCTGTCCATCTCTGAATAAGAGGGGGGAATTGGGTGTCAATCCCTAATGAATTAACTCTGCTCCTCACCCTGGTCGGGGGTGTGTGATCAATAGATATTGTGGCATTTGCTTCAGATGGAAGCCATTCAGATTGATCTGCTAATATCCTGCGTGATAGCCAACGCTAGACTGGAGATGACAGTGGGCTCAAAAACCATTAACTCCTTATTTGCTGTTTACATTCTGCTGTTACCACAGTCAGTCGGATGCGAGTTGACTGCATCATTTCCTGTCACAAACTTGCTAACCTCCTGCGCCTCGACCTGTTGTTTCCGAAGTTTTATTTTCATTTATTTTATTTATTTTCACAAGTGTTTGTGTCAATACCTGCTGCCACCTAGCTAGCTAGCAATGGAGCCCAATGCAGCAATTATTTGCTAGTGGAGGATTAGAGGAATGAGGTGAATATGCTTAGCAAAGAAATCTCAATTCTGCACAAATTTATGGGGAAAACGCAAATTGGAACTTTCTTATTCTCAACTCCTTTGGCTGGACGCAGCTCAGGCTGTTTACACACCTTGTCATCTGTCCCTATCGGAATGGTCTGTGGTACCTGGAACTTGCCTGCCCAGGAAGTCGTCTCCATCTGCTTCTTCTCCTTCATCTTGTAATGAAGTAAACGGAGAACAGACTGTTCCAATCAGCGCTGATCCCAAGTCACAAGTTGTGGAAATCCGAAGGCAGCGGCATGCTGCTAAGCGGACAGGAGCGACTGCAAGAGGTTCAGAGAAGATTGACATAAGGAATAGCTTCACTGCACTGGTGCCTGATCAACCTCTGCCTTCATGACTGGGATTGCCTGTGTCTGCAATGACGGTGCTGCATCCAACTATGCTGACACCAGCAGCGTCTTCGTCGTCGAGTTCGGCTCCTTTCCCTCTCTCTGGATCTGACGGGGCACTGCCTGCTGTGGGAGGTCTGGACCTTTTGCCTGGAGCAGCGGGCCTAAGCTATCATGCTTCTTGTGGACCCGTGAAAGGTTCAACTAATTGTGTGAAGTGTAGGATTAGGGCCCTATGCCCACCCTAAATTGTGCCAATGAATGTTTCAGCAGACTTTTATCCCTCCATAACTGGCTACGAGACTATTGCAGTTCTGTGGGTGTAACATTTCTTGACAAATTTGATTCCTTTTGGAAACAAAGCTGGTTTTATAAAGAGGATGGGATCCACCCAAATCATTTCGGTTCCTGGATCCTTTCACAGCATTATAAGGCTGCGTTGAGACAATTACTTATCAATGACCCAAGCCCAGGTCAGTTAATCCCTACTAGTGTGTCGCTGAGTTGTTATAATTCTTCAGTAAATGTACATTATCCCAGGGGCATTGGAAGACACAATGTAAGTAACCTAATTTATGTCCCTCTAACTTCCCTGAATGCTTCTGCTGATCCCAAGCTATTGTATGCCATAATCATGTGCCTATAAGCTAGAGTTATACTGTTAGCACTGAGGTGGTGTGCCATAGTAAGAAGTCCACTGTGTGCAGCTCACCCTGCACTAACATAAATTAATGAGCATGTCTACTTCTGCTAAGCTTCCCAGTAAAGCATTGAAAACAATCAAGCACCCCACAAAAGTGCTAAAATAGCCCATGTTAACATGAAGTCACTAACTTGCCAGTAACAGATGACATTCATATTCTGACTTTATCTCTGAAACTCACTTACCTAATACCTTTCTTTGATGATACAGTGGTAGCAATACATGGTTATAACATCTACAGAAAAGACAGAAATGCCAATGGGGGTGGTGTTGCAGTCTATATTAAGAATCACATTCCTGTAAAGCTTAGAGAGGTTCTCATGTTAAATACTGTTGAAGTAATATGGCTACAGGTTGTGGCTATCTGCCTCACCTAAAATCCATTCTTGTGGGAAGCTGCTGTAGACCACTAAGTGCTAACAGTCTGGATAATATGGATAATATGTGTGAAACACTTGATAATGTATTGACTGGGTTTCATCAAGCTGCCCACTCAAGAAAAGCTTCAAACTGTAACCAGTGCCTGCAAACCTGGATCAGGTTATCAGTCAACTTACCAGGGTAGTTACAAAAAGCACAGGAATTAAATCATCATCGTGCATTGATCACATCTTTACTAATGCTGCAGAAATTTTCTTTAAAGCAGTATCCATATCCATTGGATGCAAAGATCATAATATAGTAGCAATATCTATGAAAACAAAAGTTCCAAAGTCTGGGCCTAATATAGTGTATAAGAGGTCATACAATACGTTTTGAAGTGATTCTTATGTTGATGAGGTAAAGAATATTTGCTTGTCTGGTGTGTGTAATGAGGAGCAACCAGATGCTGCACTTGACACATTTATGAAATTGCTTATTCCAGTTACTAATAATCCTGCATCTAAACTGACTGTAAAAACTGATAAATCCCATTTGGATTGATGAGGAATTGAAAAATGGTATGTTTGAGAGGGCTGAGGCAAAAGGTATAGCAAATAAGTCTGGCAGCACAACCGATTGGCAAACATCCTGCAAATTGAGAAATTATATGACTAAACTGAATAACAAGAAGAAGAAACTATACTATGAAACAAAGATAAATAATATAAAGAATGATAGTAAAAAGCTTAAATTACATTTTGGGCAAAAAGGCAAACTCTGCTCCATCATTCATTGAATCAGATGGCTCATTCTTCACAAAACCCACTGATATTGCCAACTACTTTAATCATTTTTTTCATTGACATGATTAGCAAACCTAGGCATGACATGCCAACAACAAACGCTGACACTACACATCCAAGTATATCAGACCAAATTTTGGTAATTTTCGTTTTGAATTCTGTAAAGTGAGTGTGGAAGAGGTGCAAATATTATTGTTGTCTATCAACAATAACAAGCCAACGCGGTTTGAGAACTTGATTGGAAAATTACTGATAATAGCGGACGATATTGCCACTCCTATTTGCCATATCTTCAATTTAAGCCTACTAGAAAGTTTGTGCCCTCGGACCTGGAGGGAAGTAAAAGAATAGTACCTATGAATAGTAAAACCCCATTTACAACAGACTTTCAGCACGCTTATGGGGAAGGTCATTCAACAAGCACAGAACTTACGCAAATTAAATTGATGATTAAAAGATTGTGGGGGCTTTTTTGTTAGACTTCAGTGCGGCTTTTGACATTATCGATCATAGTCTGCTGCTGGAAAAACGCATGTCTTATGGCTTTACACACCCTGCTATAAAGAGTTACCTGTCTAACATAACACAGAGAGTGTTCTTTAATGGAATCCTCTCCAACATAATCAAGGTAGAATCAGGAATTTCCCAGGGCAACTGTCTAGGCCCCTTACATTTTCAAGCTTTACTAAATAAATGCCACTAGCTTTGAGTAAAGCCAGTGTGTCTATGTATTCGGATGACTCAACCCTGTACATGTCAGCTACAACAGTGATTGAAATGATTGCAACACTTAACAAAGAGCTGCAGTTAGCTTCAGAATGGATGGCAAGGAATAAGTTACTCCTTAATATTTCAAAAACTGAAAGCATTGTATTTGGGACAAATCATTACTAAACCTAACCTCAACTTGTAATGAATAATGTGGAAATTGAGCATGTTGAGGTGACAAAAATGCTTGGAGTAACCCTGGATTGTAAACTGTCATGGTCAAAACATATTGATACAACAGTAGCTAAAATGGGGAGAAGTCTGTCCATAAAAAGCGCTGCTCTGCCTTCTTAACAGCACTGTCAAAAACACAGGTCCTACAGGCCCTAGTTTTGTTGCACCTGGACTACTGTTCAGTTGTGTGGTCAGGTGCAACATGCTCAGAACAGGGCAGCAGGTCCTTCCAAGCTGGCCCTTGGAAGTACACAGAGAGCTAACATTAATAATATGCAGGGTTGGGTAAGTTACTTTCTAAATTTAATCCATTACAGTTACTAGTTACCTGTCCAAAATTGTAATCGTTAAAAACTGACTTTTGGATTACCCAACTAAGTAATGTAATCTGATTACATTCAGTTACTTTTAGAGTACTTTCCCCTTAAGAGGCATTAGAAGAAGACAAAAATGTATGTTACCAATTGAACAACATCTATTGCAGGGTAAATCAATGTTAAAGTTTACATAGCTGGCCATGGGTTGGTTTATGGGTTGGTTATGTGGGCTTCTTCTAACCCATCACTTTCTTCTACAAAAAATAATATGAGTAAATTATATCTTTACATTAAAAATCAAAGTCTGTCAGAATTCCAGCCTTTCCAATACATGTTATACCCCTTGATCTTCAAGAATAGGACTTGGAAATATGGAAGTATAGATTAGCCAAATTGTTTTACCTGAGCATAACCCCAAAAGTAAGGACTAATTAGCCAGCTCTACTCTGTTGATTCTGATTTTGTTGTCATGGAGAACTGATTGGGCTCATTGATTCGAGTTGGAAAATAAATGCTGCACTCATGGAATGGCATGCTTTGAGCACTACTGAAAAGGGCTATTTATATGTGAAAAATTAATGCCATATGCTGCATATGCTACAGGCCTATTGTTTAACTTTTTGTTGGTGACACTTTGATATCTTGATAATATGCAGCTGAAGGACTGAACATCCATGTCACGCCCTGACCATAGAGAGCCCTTGTTTCTCTATGGTGTAGTAGGTCAGGGCGTGACTAGGGGGTATTCTAGTTTATTATTTTCTATGTTGGTGTTTTGTATGATTCCCAATGAGAGGCAGCTGGTAATCATTGTCTCTAATTAGGGATCATATTTAAGTAGCTATTTTTCCCACCTGTGTTTGTGGGATATTGTTTTGTGTTTGTGCACCACGTAGTCATGTTTAGTTGTTTGTTTATTGTCTTTGTTTTGCTTAAGTTTCACTTGGAAATAAAGATGTGGAACTCTACGTACACTGCACCGTGGTCCCATTCTTATGACATCCGTGACAATCCATGATATCAAAATGATTGTTTTAACCATGTTATGAGGCTATACAGTGTTTGTTTACATCTACAATGTTTCCAAACATTGGCGAAAAACAAGCTTATATTCTCATGGAGTGTGACTGTTGAACTAAGCTCATGAGGCAATTATAAGTTATATTCTTCAAGAATCCAGAATATGTGTTATTGCATTTTTTTGATGTCTTCAGAACTATATACAGTACCAGTCAAAAGTTTGGACACACCTAATCATTCAAGGGTCTTTCTTTATTTTTACTATTTTCTACATTGTAGAATAATAGTGACGACATCAAAACTATGAGATAAAACGTATGGAATCATGTAGTAACCAAAAAATGAGTTAAACAAATCAGAATAGATTTTAGATTTTAGATTCTTCAAAGTAGCCACTCTTTACTTTGATGACAGCTTTGCACATTCTTGCTGTCTACACAGCAACAAATAGGGGGAAATCTCCACTCCCTCCCCAGGACAAGTCAAGAACAAACCAGAGGAAGAATGTCTGCATGCGTCTTGAATCCTCTTGTTTTATACATGGGTATGAGTGTGTCAGTGTCTCTGTGTGAATGCCCAGGTAAAGGTATATGTGATAGTGCTCCCCAATCTTGCCGCATTGTATTGAAACGTAATATTTACAACATTAACTGACACGAACATACAGCACACCGATATCATTCTAATTCACATGGATCTGTCCTTTTTATTGTTTTAGCAGAGAACTTAATATGACAATGCTTAATACAACAATGCTCAACTCCCCTAAACAAGACAACCCATTTTTTGCTCAGCATGGTTTATTTCTAATCCTATTGAAATGCTTTCCTCTCTCACATCCTGCCTAAGATGGGTCCCTCACTCCTGAGCAATAATACTGTAGCTAAAGCTGCACCCAGAAACCACCCATTCATCAGCCACTGATGCTCATTCATCAGCCACTGATGCCCATTCATCAGCCACTGATGCTCATTCATCAGCCACTGATGCTCATTCATCAGCCACTGATGCTCATTCATCAGCCACTGATGCCCATTCATCAGCCACTGATGCTCATTCATCAGCCACTGATGCCCATTCATCAGCCACTGATGCTCATTCATCAGCCACTGATGCTCATTCATCAGCCACTGATGCTCATTCATCAGCCACTGATGCCCATTCATCAGCCACTGATGCTCATTCATCAGCCACTGATGCCCATTCATCAGCCACTGATGCTCATTCATCAGCCACTGATGCTCATTCATCAGCCACTGATGCTCATTCATCAGCCACTGATGCTCATTCATCAGCCACTGATGCTCATTCATCAGCCACTGATGCTCATTCATCAGCCACTGATGCTCATTCATCAGCCACTGATGCTCATTCATCAGCCACTGATGCCCATTCATCAGCCACTGATGCTCATTCATCAGCCACTGATGCTCATTCATCAGCCACTGATGCTCATTCATCAGCCACTGATGCTCATTCATCAGCCACTGATGCTCATTCATCAGCCACTGATGCTCATTCATCAGCCACTGATGCCCATTCATCAGCCACTGATGCCCATTCATCAGCCACTGGTTGACACTAGGACTATTATACAGAATGATCTACAGTCAGTGTATGCGGCAAAGGAAGCTTAGCAACAGCAAGCACAAACAGCAGCAGGTACCGCAAGAAAAGCATTTCCAGATGCATTTCCAACTGCTGGTTGGACTAGTAGTGGGATTTACAGAAAGGTGCCAGAACGGGAAAGCTAAGAGGAATGTGATAAATGACTCTGCTATGATCATGTGCTCAATGTTAGTCTGATCATTTTCACTAACATCCTGATTACATTTAGCTTGTGTCCAATGTACAGCAATAGCAGTAGCAACTGCATGTAAACAAAGAAAAATGCTGGGTTGTGTTATTGACCCAACTGCTGGGTTGCAGGCATTGGGTCACTTAGTTCGGCTTGTCACCAAAAGCACTCACAAACTTCTACAGATGCACAATCGAGAGCATCCTGGCGGGCTGTATCACCGCCTGGTACGGCAACTGCTCCGCCCTCAACCGTAAGGCTCTCCAGAGGGTAGTGAGGTCTGCACAACTCATCACCGGGGGCAAACTACCTGCCCTCCAGGACACCGACACCACCCGATGTTACAGGAAGGCCATAAAGATCATCAAGGACATCAACCACCCGAGCCACTGCCTGTTCACCCCGCTATCATCCAGAAGGCGAGGTCAGTACAGGTGCATCAAAGCTGGGACCGAGAGACTGAAAAACAGCTTCTATCTCAAGGCCATCAGACTGTTAAACAGCCACCACTAACATTGAGTGGCTGCTGCCAACACACTGTCATTGACACTGACCCAACTCCAGCCACTTTAATAATGGGAATTGATGGGAAATTATGTAAATATATCACTAGCCACTTTAAACAATGCTACCTTATATAATGTTACTTACCCTACATTATTCATCTCATATGCATACGTATATACTGTACTCTATATCATCGACTGCATCCTTATGTAATACATGTATCACTAGCCACTTTAACTATGCCACTTTGTTTACTTTGTCTACATACTCATCTCATATGTATATACTGTACTCGATACCATCTACTGGATGCTGCCCTGTACCATCACTCATTCATATATCCTTATGTACATATTCTTTATCCCCTTACACTGTGTATAAGACATGTAGTTTTGGAATTGTTAGTTAGATTACTTGTTGGTTATCACTGCATTGTCGGAACTAGAAGCACAAGCATTTCGCTACACTCGCATTAACATCTGCTAACCATGTGTATGTGACAAATACAATTTTATTTGATTTGATTTGTTTCTTTAAAAAAGAGCAAGGTTGGGTTGTTGATGTTGTGTTATTGGTGCTGGGTTATTGAGATATGACCCAACGGGTCAGATCAGGGGACTGGAGGCGTCGTTTAGTAGGGGAGTGGCTTTCAGATAGTTATATTTAGCCACATGTAAATGTCATTCCTGTTCATCTGTTCTGTTGTATAGTTATCACGTTAAGGTTGAACATTTACATTTTTGTCGTTTCAATGAGGCTTACAGAAGTGTATGAGTTCCCTAAAAGCCTATGCAAATCCTTTGTTGGTATAGATATCACCTTTTGTAATAAATAATCTTAATATTCTAGAATGTGCAAAATGCATTTTTTAAAGGAAAATGTAGTTTGCAGTACTTTACATGATGAATAGTTAGGACAATTACTCTCACAGGTGGCCAATAAGGTCTATCTGAAAGCCACGCCCCTAATAAACCACTCCCCCTGAAAATACCTTAAGGATTATATTAAAAAAGACCCAGCTGCTGGGTCAACCCAGCATGAAGTAAAAAATACCCATCTAATACCAAAGGTTGTCCAATATCGACATATCTATTTAAAATTAAAATCAGATCCAACAATAATATTAAGGGATTAGAAATCCAGGGTTTAAAAACTAAGGTGTCATTGTATGCTGATGATTCCTGTTTTCTTTTAAATCCACAATTAGAATCCCTCCACAGCCTCATAGAGGATCTAGATACTTTTTCTAACCACTGAATTAAAACCAAATGATGATAAGTGTACTACTTACTATATTACGTATTGGATCACTAAAATATACAACTTTTACATTACTGTATAGTTTACCAATAAAATGATCTGACAGGGATGTGGACATACTCGGTATACATATCCCGACAGAAATAAATGATCTCACACCAATACATTTTAATAGAAAGTTGGCAAAAAGAGATAAGATCTTGCTACCATGGAAAGGAAAATACCTGTCTATTTGTCACGCCCTGACCTTAGAGAAACTTTTAAATCTCTATTTGGTTAGGTCAGGGTGTGACTAGGGTGAGCAATCTATGTTTTCTATTTTTTTGTTGGCCGGGAATGGTTCCCAATCAGAGGCAGCTGTCTATCGTTGTCTCTGATTGGGGATCATTTTTAGGCAGCCTTTTCCCACCTGTAGTTTGTGGGATCTTGTTTTGGTACTGTGCTGTTTAGCCCTACTAAACCTTACGTTTCGTTTGTATTTGTTGATTTTTCGGTGTGCATTGAATATAGTAACATGTACACCTTCCATGCTGCACCTTGGTCCGATCCTTCCATCAACGAGCGTAACAGAAGATACCCACGGACCAAGCAGCATGCCCAGGAGGAGCAGGGATCCTGAGCCTGGGAGGAAAGCAAGGAGTGGAGAACATCCTGGATGCGGGACAAATCCATGGCAGGAGACAGAAGCCTGCCATGGAAGCAGGTGGAGGCAGCAAAGGAGCAACAACGACGACACCAGGGTTCGCGGCCACGACGAAAGAAGGGCAGCCGTAAAAAAAATAATTGGGGGGCACACGGGTTGGTTGAACCAGAGCCAGTCTAGGAGAGGAAGGTCTCCTCTAGCGACGGTCGGCAGTCTGGAGCCTCCAGAGATGGTCGGCAGTCCGGAGCCTCCAGCGACGGTCTGCAGTCTGGAGCCTCCAGAGACGGCCAGCAGTCCGGAGCCTCCGGCAACGATCCACGGTCCGGTTCCTCCGGTGACGATCTACGGTCCGGTTCCTCCGGCGACGATCCACGGCCCGGTTCCTTCGGCTAAGATCCACGGTCCGGAGCCTCCGGCGACGATCCCTTGCCTTTGGGGGGTACTGTCACACACTGACCTCAGAGATCCTTTTAATTCTCTATTTGGTTAGGTCAGGGTGTGACTAGGGTGGGTAATCTATGTTTTCTATTTCTTTGTTCTTCACGTTTCGTTTTCTTCTGTATTGTTTTTGGTGAGTTTCATATTAATTTAACTTGTGGAACTCCAAGTACTCTATGGGGGTGCCACAGGGTTCAATTCTTGGACCGACTCTCTTCTCTGTATACATCAATGAATGTCGCTCTTGCTGCTGGTGAGTCTCTGATCCACCTCTACGCAGACGACACCATTCTGTATACTTCTGGCCCTTCTTTGGACACTGTGTTTAACAACCCTCCAGGCAAGCATCAATGCCATACAACTCTCCTTCCGTGGCCTCCAATTGCTCTTCAATACAAGTAAAACTAAATGCATGCTCTTCAACCGATCGCTACCTGCACCTACCCGCCTGTCCAACATCACTACTCTGGACGGCTCTGACTTAGAATACGTGGACAACTACAAATACTTAGGTGTCTGGTTAGACTGTAAACTCTCCTTCCAGACCCATATCAAACATCTCAAATCCACAGTTAAATCTAGAATTGGCTTCCTATTTCGCAACAAAGCATCCTTCACTCATGCTGCCAAACATACCCTTGTAAAACTGACCATCCAACCAATCCCCGACTTTCGCGATGTCATTTACAAAATAGCCTCCAATACCCTACTCAACAAATTGGATGCAGTCTATCACAGTGCAATCCGTTTTGTCACCAAAGCCCCATATACTACCCACCATTGCGACCTGTACGCTCTCGTTGGTTGGCCCTCGCTTCATACTCGTCGCCAAACCCACTGGCTCCATGTCATCGACAAGACCCTGCTAGGTAAAGTCCCCCCTTATCTCAGCTCACTGGTCACCATAGCATCTCCCACCTGTAGCACACGCTACAGGTGGGTACAGGTATATCTCTCAAGTCACCCCCAAAACCAATTCTTTCTTTGGCAATTCTTTCTCTCCTTCCAGTTCTCTGCTGCCAATGCCTGGAACGAACTACAAAAATCTCTGAAACTGGAAACACTTATCTCCCTCACTAGCTTTAAGCACCAACTGTCAGAGCAGCTCACAGATTACTGCACCTGTACATAGCCCACCTATAATTTAGCCCAAACAACTACCTCTTTCCCAACTGTATTTAATTTATTAATTTATTTTGCTCATTTGCACCCCATTATTTTCTATCTCTACTTTGCACATTATTCCATTGCAAAACTACCATTCCAGTGTTTTACTTGCTATATTGTATTTACTTTGCCACCATGGCCTTTTTTGCCTTTACCTCCCTTCTCACCTCATTTGCTCACATTGTATATAGACTTGTTTATACTGTATTATTGACTGTATGTTTGTTTTACTCCATGTGTAACTCTGTGTCGAACTGCTTTGCTTTATCTTGGCCAGGTCGCAATTGTAAATGAGAACTTGTTCTCAACTTGCCTACCTGGTTAAATAAAAATAAAATAAAAAAGTACGCTGCGCCTTGGTCCATTCATTCAGATGAGCGTGAAACTATTTGTGGAAAATCACCCTGATTAACTCTTTAGTCTTATCACAGTTTACTTATTTGCTTATGGTTTTGCCTACACCTAGTGACCTGTTTTTTAAATTATATGAGCAAAAAAAAAACAATTTTATTTGGAACGGCAAACCATACAAAATTTAAAGGGCCATTTTAAATAATGAATATGAATTCGGAGGGCAGAAATGATTAAATATTAAAGCATTAGACCTCTCACTAAAGACATCAGTCATACAGAAGTTATACTTAAATCCGAACTGGTTCTCTAGAAAATTTATAAGAATGTCTCACCCCATGTTCAATAATGGCCTTTTTTCCTTTATTCAGATTACAACCGCTCACTTTCGGTTATTTGAAAACATTGTTATTTTTTAAACAAGCCATAGAAAGTTGTTTGCAATTTCAGTTTACTCCATCAGAAAATACAGAACAAATAATACAACAAATATACTAATTGTATTATTATATACTAATCGATAAAAAATATATAAATATTTTTTTCGATAACATTTAAAAAAAGGTATAATCTTTGTAATTGATATCATAACTTGGCCTGGTGGTGTTATGTCACACTTGCAGCTAACTCAAACATATGGAAATGTCTGCTCTATCCAAAATTACAAACAACTAATTGCAGCATTACTGCAAAAATGGAAGGGGGAGAAGTAAGGAACTTGTCTGTCGGCCTTGCATTAAAGACCAATATTGGTTAAAGAAAATTGTGATGAAAAAAAGGTATACCAGTTTCATTTAAGAACCAAAAAATTGACAGCTATTCCATATAAATTGCAAAATAGTTGGGAAGAGATTTTCCATGGCACATGTTTTATGAATTGACATGCAAAATGACGCCGCATTTAAAACATCGAATTTTTCAATTAAAATGATTCTACAAAATTCTTGCAACCAATAGAATGTTATATATATATGAGGAACACAATCTTCCCAGCTCTGCAGATTCTGCTGTGAGGAGGCAGAGTAATTAGATCATTTATTTTGGTACTGTCCATATGTAGCTCGTATTTGGTCACATGCCCTGGAATGGCTGAAGAATTGCAACATTTACCTGCCACTAACACTGCAGATAGCAATACTGGGTCATTTGAAAAGTCATAGTCAATCGATCAATAATATAATCATTATTTTTGCAAAAATGTTGATCTTTAATTTACAATCTGTAGAAAGTATGAGAATCCAACCAACTCAAATGAACCCAGCATGTGTTCTGTCCAATACTTACCAAGTGCTGGATTACCAAAGAACCCAATTGGGTGGTTTTTGACTGTAAACAGGCCCTGCATTATCTCTTTTAATACAATTATGTTTATTTTAATAGCAGTCATGCCAACTATTAATATTACCCTCTCAGTCTCAGAGTACAGGATGAGTTCTCTTATGGTTCCTTTTGTCACAAATCCCGCTTCCTGAGTCTGTGTTTGCCTGTGTTTCTGTCCTGGAGTGTGTTTCCGGTGTCCTGGAACGCACCCTGTCTGGTTGCTGGGCGAATTAGCTTGTTGGGAGATCGATGTTCACCCGCACCTGTATCCCATCAGTAATCTGCACACCTGTCCTTATCATCACCTCTCCCCTTCAAAAGCTCTGACCTGACATCCATTCCCTGCCGGATCGTTAGCCATGAACAGTATGCTGTGCCATAGTATCAGCCTCAAGTTGGATAGAATTTGTTTTGTTGTTTTTTACGTATTGCTTGCCTTGAACTTATCTCTGTTTGTTCTGTCTTCAGTTACTCACCTTGAGCATTTACCCCATTTCCCGCCTGGTCGTCGGAGGATTCCGCTACCCCATTGGATCCACCTATTTACTCCCATCAACTCACCACCGCTGCCCGCTACGCCACCTGGATATATCTACCCATTCACATTCACTTGTAAATAAATACTCACCTTCTTCCTACTCTCCTTGTCCTGGTCTGCTTCTGGGTTCGATTTTGAAAGAACGTGACACCTTTTGAGCTTTGCTCCTGGCCCCAAATGTAACCTGTGGAGTCGGTTCATTGCTGCCCTGGACACAGCTTTAGGTGGTTCAGACAGGGGGCTCTGTGATAAGCTATCTGCTTCCAATCACAGTTGAGGCGAATATAATCAAAGCATCTTAGGTGGGATTTGAACTGTTTCTTTGTTTATGCTCTATTGCTCGATTTCAGAGGCAGGATTGTTTGTGGTTGTTGCAGATGAGGTTTTTGTGACTGTATCTCTGTGCTGATCAGAGGGAGATGATTAGAAGCGCTGGCCTGGGATACAGAGTTGGCACACTAATTTGTCTAAGTGAGAAGGATACACACTTAGACAAAATTAACCCAACAATCACCTTCTCATTGTCTGGGAATGGTGGTTTGAAACGATCACCTCAGACACTACAGTCTGTCAGAACCTGTGGATTCATCTTCATCGAGATGCTTTAATGTCATTTCAGAGGGGCTGTTTGACAATGAGACACAACAGGCATAATAAACATGTTAACCCACATTAAGTCTTATTTGCATGTGATTTATTGTGCACAGTGGGTATACACACAGTGTGTGAATGTGTTTATAATTCAACAGTTTCATGTTAAGTGGGCGTACGTGTGTATGTGTTTGTGTTCAACACTGGAGGAGATGGCCCTACACACACACACACACACACACGCTTACATACACACGCACACATACAGACACACACACACACACACACTACACATACACATACACACACGCATACATACAGACACACAAACACATTTTTATCCGCTTTTGATTCAGGTCTTAATCTCGTCTCTGCCTCTATACTGTGATGGCCCGCCTCCCACCCAGTTTAGTAGTATACAGTACACCAGGCTACGATTGGCCAGTTAAGATTAACAAGACATTTGGCTGGCTGAGGCTTGACATCTCTGCGTTAAAGGTTGGGCTACATGATGATGGGGGCAATCAGAACAGGGAGCATTGCTAGTGTGCATGCGTACTGGTTCAGATGTCTTCATTATAGGCCCAGTAGTTTAATTGCAATAAGCATTGAATACTCATATACAGTACATACACAGTATCTCAGCCCTGCAGTCCACACATAGCTGTCTATAGGCAGTAAGAGGCAACCAGGCCAGTGAAAACACCACTTGGGTCGTGTTACAGTGGGGCAAAAAAGTATTTAGTCAGCCACCAATTGTTCTCCCACTGAAAAAGATGAGAGGCCTGTAATTGTCATCATAGGTAAACTTCAACTATGACAGACAAAATGAGAAAAAAAAATCCAGAAAATCACATTGTAGGATTTTTTTATCAATTTAAATGCAAATTATGGTGGAAAATAAGCATTTGGTTACCTACAAACAAGCAAGATAACTTCTTCTTTAAGAGGCTCCTCTGTCCTCCACTCGTTACCTGTATTAATGGCACCTGTTTGAACTTGTTATCAGTAAAAAAGACACCTGTCCACAACCTCAAACAGTCACACTCCAAACTCCACTATGGCCAAGACCAAAGAGCTGTCAAAGGACACCAGAAACAAAATTGTAGACCTGCACCAGGCTGGGAGGACTGAATCTGCAATAGGTAAGCAGCTTGGTTTGAAGAAATCAACTATGGGAGCAATAATTGGAAATGGAAGACATACAAGACCACTGATAATTTCCCTCGATCTGGGGCTCCATGCAAGATCTCACCCCGTGATCACAAGAACGGTGAGAAAAAATCCCAGAACCACACGGGGGGACCTAGTGAATGACCTGCAGAGAGCTGGAACCAAAGTAACAAAGCCTACCATCAGTAAACACACTACGCCGCCAGGGACTCAAATCCTGCAGTGACAGATGTGTTCCTTGCTTAAACCAGTACATGTCCAGGCCCATCTGAAGTTTGCGAGAGAGCATTTGGATGATCCAGAAGAAGATTGGGAGAGTGTCATATGGTCAGATGAAACCAAAATAGAACCTTTTGGTAAAAACTCAACTCGTCGTGTTTGGAGGACAAAGAATGCTGAGTTGCATCCAAAGAACACCATATCTACTGTGAAGCATGGGGGTGGAAACATCATGATTTGGGGCTGTTTTTCTGCAAAGGGACCAGGACGACTAATCCGTGTAAAGGAAAAATGAATGGGGCCATGTATCGTGAGATTTTGAGTGAAAACCTCCTTCCATCAGGGCAACGAAGGAGTGGCTTTGTAAGAAGCATTTCAAGGTCCTGGAGTGGCCTAGCCAGTCTCCAGATCTCAACCCCATAGAAAATATTTGGAGGGAGTTGAAAGTCTGTGTTGCCCAGCAACAGCCCCAAATCATTACTGCTCTAGAGGAGATCTGCATGGAGGAATGGCCAAAATACCAGCAACAGTGTGTGAAAACCTCGTGAAGACTTACAGAAAACGTTTGACCTCTGTTATTGCCGACAAAGGGTATATAACAAAGTATTGAGATAAACTTTTGTTTATTGACCAAATACTTATTTTCCACCATAATTTGCAAATAAAATTCATTAAAATCCTACAATGTGATTTTCTGGATTTTTTTCTTCTCATTTTGTCTGTCATAGTTGAAGTGTACCTATGATGAAAATTACAGGCCTCTCTCTCATCTGTTTAAGTGGGAGAACTTGCACAATTGGTGGCTGATTAAATACTTTTTTGCCCCACGGTATATTGTATGGCTCCATTTGACCAGCAGACGATGTCCTACTGCTGGCTGTTTGACAGATAATTCATCACATCAACAGAAATATCTATTGTTATGACAGCTGGAACTATGGTATCATAGTCAGTGTGCTGAAATATCCAAAGACTGACACACATTAAATGATGAATGCTCTGTCTCTTGGCAAAAGAGGGATACTTTATCAAAATGTAGGCCCCTACACATGAATAAAATATCATTTTGTTCTTTTGTATACAAAGAATACAAAACACATTTGTAAATCACTGCTGTAGATATTGCCAACGTGATATTTTATGTGTATGTGTTTGCTTTTAAGTCTTCTAGGCTTCCGGAGGCATGCACACACAAATATCACATACACACACACAGTGCACATGGTGTGTTTAATGTGACCAGCACAGTCAGTCTCCGCATATGTGACATGCTCCTCTGGGAGGACAGGAAAGCATCTGCCCCCCTCTGTGTATGTGTGTGTGTGTGTGTGTGTGTGTGTGTGTGTGTGTGTGTGTGTGTGTGTGTGTGTGTGTGTGTGTGTGTGTGTGTGTGTGTGTGTGTGTGTGTGTGTGTGTGTGTGTGTGTGTGTGTGTGTGTGTGTGTGTGTGTGTGTGTGTGTGAGAAAGAGCGCGAGAGAGAGAGAGAGAGACGTGGAAATATGTGTCCAATTTAGGAGAGACTGTGTGAGAACCACATACATTTTCATTTTGTGATTATATGAATGGGAGTCAGGTGTGTGTGTCGTTGTCACTGAAGAACGAACAATAACAGACCGTTCTCAAGGCTCAGAGAGTACAGAGTTAACACAGTGCTTTGAGATGTGATGTGTACAATATTTGGAATATACTGGATATATATATATATTGGATATAACGATCAAGGATATATTAGTTCAGGTCCAGGTCTTCATCACTGTGTCAAAGAGAGATTCTCATTCAACTGTAGGCACATCATATTTCTATGGAATAACACACAACACGACTAAGACCTCCAACCAACAAATTCTTGGACAACAATTTGAGTCGAAAGCTTTAAGCAGCCCTATTTAGAGAGTTTAAAGAAGGGTAACAGCCTCCAATTTATATAAGCAGTACAAAATGTCAACATGCGTGACCACCTGCCTTACATTCAGCAGGAGCTAATTCTAATTCATATCTGTATTTCCTTTGAGGCCTTTTAATATGACTTCTGACCCAGTTCTGTTTCTGAATGTAAAATTGTGCCAGTGTAAGCGTGTGTATGCCTGTGTGTGTTTGTCTGTCTGTGTGTCTGTGACTGTGTAGAAGAATAAGCTCCAGACTTTGTCTTATCTACTAATTCCTTCATTAAGCCCTTATCACTGGGTTTTAATGCTAATTAAGATGCTCTTTAATGTGATGGCAGGACGGCTAAGAGCCTCTGAGCCTGACGTGCATTTCACTCTGCATGCGGAGAGCGTTGAGAGGAGGAGCACCCAGCCCACGCACAGACAGAACCACTCTCTCCCTCAATCCAACCAATCCAAATGCTCTGGCCTCTTGGCATAAGCTGGCCTTAAGTCGTAATTCATGTCTTATAACACCAATAAGCCTTTCATTGGTCATAACAAAATATATAATTCTGAGGATGGAGAGCATACTGTCGGCAGCATCACAATACGGCAACTCCACCGCCACGGACCGCAAGGCACTTCCGAGGGTGATACGTGCTGCCTAACACACTATTGGGTGTACACTGCCTGCCCTACAGGACACCTACATCACCAGGTGTCGCAGGAAGGCCGAGAACATCATCAGGGTCCCTAGCTGCCCAAGCCATGCCCTGTCCTCCCTCCTGTCCAAGCCATGCCCCGTCCTCCCTCCTGCCCAAGCCATGCCCCGTTCTCCCTCCTGCCCAAGCCATGCCCCGTTCTCCCTCCTGCCCAAGCAATGCCCCGTTCTCCCTCCTGCCCAAGCCATGCCCCGTTCTCCCTCCTGCCCAAGCCATGCCCCGTTCTCCCTCCTGCCCAAGCCATGCCCCGTTCTCCCTCCTGCCCAAGCCATGCCCCATTCTCCCTCCTGCCCAAGCCATGCCCCGTTCTCCCTCCTGCCCGAGCCATGCCCCGTTCTCCCTCCTGCCCAAGCCATGCCCCGTTCTCCCTCCTTGCCCAAGCCATGCCCCGTTCTCCCTGCTTCAATCACTCAGAAGCAGGGAGAAGCAGGGAGAAGCAGGGAGAAGCAGCAAAAACTGAAAGTCTGGCCAATAGTTTCCACCCTCAGACCATCAGGCTGCTGAATAGCCACCACTAGTCAACTATCTGCAACCCCCCCATCCTGCTACTCAGCTACCTGCTCCACCCCAACGACAATCATCACTGTTGCAGTTGTTAATATGTATATTATTATTACTATTATAAAATGGTCATGTTGCTTCCTCCCCTATGGTCATTCCCTCCCATCTCCTCAGCAGTCTTAACTCTGCCTCCACCACAATGGACATGTCTTTATTCATCACTGCTACAGTTATGATGTATATAGTGCTATTTATATTTCTTAAGTATTTTATTACCATTTTTCGTCATTTTATTCCACTAGTCCTTCATGTTAGAGCTCGTAAACTACGATGTTCACTGTAACCTACAATCACACATGCAACCCTGTACAGTGCATTCAGAAAGTATTCAGGCACCTTTTTTCTTCTCATCAGTCTACACACAATACCCCATAATGACATCACAATAACCCATAATGACATCACAATACCCCATAATGACATCACAATACCCCATAATGACATCACAATACCCCATAAAGACATCACAATACCCCATAATGACAAAACGAAAACTGGTTTTTAGAAAGTTTAGAAAATTATTTACAAATTAAATAAACAGAAATAGTCATAGCAGATGATATTCTCATTTTTGGTGATTTTAGTCCACAGACCCACTCCAAAAGGCTTTCGGAGCCATCATCAACTCAGTGGGTTTTGTCTCCGGACCTACTCACTGTCACAGTCATACTCTGGACCTAGTTTTGTCCCATGGAATAAATGTTGTGGATCTTAATGTTTTTCCTCATAATCCTGGACTATCGGACCACCATTTTATTACGTTTGCAATCGCAACAAATAATCTGCTCAGACCCCAACCAAGGAGCATCAAAAGTCGTGCAATAAATTCTCAGACAACCCAAAGATTCCTTGATGCCCTTCCAGACTCCCTCTGCCTACCCAAGGACATCAGAGAACAAAATTCAGTTAACCTAACTGAGGAACTCAATTTAACCTTGTGCAATACCCTATATGCAGTTGCACCCCTAAAAACTAAAAACATTTGTCATAAGAAACTAGCTCCCTGGTATACAGAGAATTCCTGAGCTCTGAAGCAAGCTTCCAGAAAATTGGAACGGAAATGGCGCCACACCAAACTGGAAGTCTTCCGACTAGCTTGGAAAGACAGTACCGTGCAGTATCGAAGAGCCCTCACTGCTGCTCGATCATCCTATTTTTCCAACTTAATTGAGGAAAATAAGAACAATCCGAAATGTATTTTTGATACTGTCGCAAAGCTAACTAAAAAGCAGCATTCCCCAAGAGAGGATGGCTTTCACTTCAGCAGTAATAAATTAATGAACTTCTTTGAGGAAAAGTTAATGATCATTAGAAAGCAAATTACGGACTCCTCTTTAAATCTGCGTATTCCTCCAAACCTCAGTTGTCCTGAGTCTGCACAACTCTGCCAGGACCTAGGATCAAGAGAGACACTCAAGGGTTTTAATACTAAAACTCTTGACACAATGATGGAAATAATCATGGCCTCTAAACCTTCAAGCTGCATACTGGACCCTATTCCAACTAAACTACTGAAAAAGCTGCTTCCTGTGCTTGGCCCTCCTATGTTGAACATAATAAATGGCTCTCTATCCACCGGATGTGAACCAAACTGACTAAAAGTGGCAGTAATAAAGCCTCTCTTGAAAAAGCCAAACCTTTACCCAGAAAATATTTGCCTGCCCATGTGAGAGACACAGACTCGGTCTCAACCTTTAAATATTTACTGAAGACTCATCTCTTCAGTGGGTCATATGATTGAGTGTAGTCTGGCCCAGGAGTGTGAAGGTGAACGAAAAGGCTTTGGAGTAACGAACCACCCTTGCTGTCTCTGCCTGGCCAGTTCCCCTCTCTCCACTGGGATTCTCTGCCTCTAACCCTATTACAGGGGCTGAGTCACTGGCTTACTGGTGCTCTTCCATGCCGTCCCTAGGAGGGGTGCGTCACTTAAGTGGGTTGAGTCACTGACGTGATCTTCCTGTCTGGGTTGGCGCCCCCCTTTGGGTTGTGCCGTGGCGGAGATCTTTGTGGGCTATACTCGGCCTTGTCTCAGGATGGTAAGTTGGTGGTTGAAGATATCCCTCTAGTGGTGTGGGGGCTGTGCTTTGGCAAAGTGGGTGGGGTTATATCCTGACTGTTTGGCCCTGTCCGGGGGTATCATCGGATGGGGCCACAGTGTCTACTGACCCATTCCTGTTTCAGTCTCCAGTATTTATGCTATAGTAGATTATGTGTCGAGGGGCTAGGGTCAGTCTGTTATATCTGGAGTACTTATCCTGTCTTATTCAGTGTCCTGTGTGAATTTAAGTATGCTCTCTCTAATTCTCTCTTTCTTTCACTCTTTCTTTCACTCGTTCTTTCACTCTCTCTCTCTCGGAGGACCTGGACAATGCCTCAGGACGAGCTGGCACGATGACTCCTTGCTGTCCCCAGTCCACCTGGCCGTGCTGCTGCTCCAGTTTCAACTGTTCTGCCTGCAGCTATGGAACCCTGACCTGTTCACCGGACGTGCTACCTGTCCCAGACCTGCTGTTTTCAACTCTCTAGACAGCAGGAGCTGTAGAGATACTCTTAATGATCGGCTATGAAAATCCAACTGACATTTACTCCTGAGGTGCTGACTTGCTGTACCATTGATAACTACTGTGATTATTATTATTTGACCCTGCTGGTCATTTATGAACATTTGAACATCTTGGCCATGTTCTGTTACAATCTCCACCGACACAGCCAGAAGAGGACTGGCCACCCCTCATAGCCTGGTTCCTCTCTAGGTTTCTTCCTAGGTTTTGGCCTTTCTAGGGAGTTTTTCCTAGCCACCGTGCTTCTACACCTGCATTGCTTGCTGTTTGGGGTTTTAGGCGGGGTTTCTGTACAGCACTTTGAGATATCAGCTGATGTAAGAAGGGCTATATAAATACATTTGATTTCATTTGAAATAACCTATTTACATAAATATTCAAACCCTTTGCTATGAGACTCGAAATTGAGCTCAGGTGCATCCGGTTTCTGTTGATCATCCTTGAGATGTTTTTACATCTTGATTAGAAGTACACCTTTGGTAAATTCCATTGATTGGCCTTATTTTGTAAAAAACTGGTCCCACAGTTGACAATGCACATCAGAGCAAAACCAGGCCATTAGGTTGAAGGAATTGTGTCGAGGCACAAATCTGGGAAAGGGTACCAAAAAAATTCTGCAGCATTGAAGGTCTCCAAGAACATAGTGTCCTCCAACGTTTTTTAAATGGATGAAGTTTGCAACCACCAAGACTCTTTCTAGGGCTGGACGCCTGGCCAGAACAATCCGGGGAGAAGGGCCTTAGTTAGGGAGGTGACCTCCTCTCCTCCCTTTCTGCATCCTTTGACTCTCTATGTCCCCTATCCTCCAGGCCGGCTCGGTCCTCCCCTCCCGCCCCGTGGCTCGACGACTCATTGCGAGCTCACAGAACAGGGCTCCGGGCAGCCGAGCGGAAATGGAGGAAAACTCGCCTCCCTGCGGACCTGGCATCCTTTCACTCCCTCCTCTCTACCTTTTCCTCCTCTGTCTCTGCTGCTAAAGCCATTTTCTACCACTCTAAATTCCAAGCATCTGCCTCTAACCCTAGGAAGCTCTTTGCCACCTTCTCCTCCCTCCTGAATCCTCCTCCCCCTCCCCCTCCTCCCTCTCTGCAGATGACTTCGTCAACCATTTTGAAAAGAAGGTCGACGACATCCGATCCTCGTTTGCTAAGTCAAACGGCACCGCTGGTTCTGCTCACACTGCCCTACCCTGTGCTCTGACCTCTTTCTCCCCTCTCTCTCCAGATGAAATCTTGCGTCTTGTGACGGCCGGCCGCCCAACAACCTGCCCGCTTGACCCTATCCCCTCCTCTCTTCTCCAGACCATCTCCGGAGACCTTCTCCCTTACCTCACCTCGCTCATCAACTCATCCCTGACCGCTGGCTACGTCCCTTCCGTCTTCAAGAGAGCGAGAGTTGCACCCTTCTGAAAAAAACCTACACTCAATCCCTCCGATGTCAACAACTACAGACCAGTATCCCTTCTTTCTTTTCTCTCCAAAACTCTTGAACGTGCCGTCCTTGGCCAGCTCTCCCGCTATCTCTCTCTGAATGACCTTCTTGATCCAAATCAGTCAGGTTTCAAGACTAGTCATTCAACTGAGACTGCTCTTCTCTGTATCACGGAGGCGCTCCGCACCGCTAAAGCTAACTCTCTCCTCTGCTCTCATCCTTCTAGACCTATCGGCTGCCTTCGATACTGTGAACCATCAGATCCTCCTCTCCATCCTCTCCGAGTTGGGCATCTCCGGCGCGGCCCACGCTTGATTGCGTCCTACCTGACAGGTCGCTCCTACCAGGTGGCGTGGCGAGAATCTGTCTCCTCACCACGCGCTCTCACCACTGGTGTCCCCAGGGCTCTGTTCTAGGCCCTCTCCTATTCTCGCTATACACCAAGTCACTTGGCTCTGTCATAACCTCACATGGTCTCTCCTATCATTGCTATGCAGACGACACACAATTAATCTTCTCCTTTCCCCTTCTGATGACCAGGTGGCGAATCGCATCTCTGCATGTCTGGCAGACATATCACCACCTCAAGCTGAACCTCGGCAAGACGGAGCTGCTCTTCCTCCCGGGGAAGGACTGCCCGTTCCATGATCTCGCCATCACGGTTGACAACTCCATTGTGTCCTCCTCCCAGAGCGCTAAGAACCTTGGCGTGATCCTGGACAACACCCTGTCGTTCTCAACTAACATCAAGGCGGTGGCCCGTTCCTGTAGGTTCATGCTCTACAACATCCGCAGAGTACGAACGACCCTGCCTCACACAGGAAGCGGCGCAGGTCCTAATCCAGGCACTTGTCATCTCCCGTCTGGATTACTGCAACTCGCTGTTGGCTGGGCTCCCTGCCTGTGCCATTAAACCCCTACAACTCATCCAGAACGCCGCAGCCCGTCTGGTGTTCAATCTTCCCAAGTTCTCTCACGTCACCCCGCTCCTCCGCTCTCTCCACTGGCTTCCAGTTGAAGCTCACATCTGCTACAAGACCATGGTGCTTGCCTACGGAGCTGTGAGGGGAACGGCACCTCAGTACCTCCAGGCTCTGATCAGGCCCTACACCCAAACAAGGGCACTGCGTTCATCCACCTCTGGCCTGCTCGCCTCCCTACCACTGAGGAAGTACAGTTCCCGCTCAGCCCAGTCAAAACTGTTCGCTGCTCTGGCCCCCCAATGGTGGAACAAACTCCCTCACGACGCCAGGACAGCGGAGTCAATCACCACCTTCCGGAGACACCTGAAACCCCACCTCTTTAAGGAATACCTAGGATAGGATAAGTAATCCTTCTCACCCCCCCTTTAAGATTTAGATGCACTATTGTAAAGTGACTGTTCTACTGGATGTCATAAGGTGAATGCACCAATTTGTAAGTCGCTCTGGATAAGAGCATCTGCTAAATGACTTAAATGTAAATGTAATGTAAGAAACCCATTGTCACTCTGACAGAGCTCCAGAGTTCCTCTGTGGAGATGGGAGTAAACTTCCAGAAGGACAACCATCTCTGCAGCACTCCACCAATCAGGCCTTTATGGTAGAGTGGCCAGACAGAAGCCACTCTTCATTAAAAGGCATATGACTTGGAGTTTGCCAAAAGGCACCTAAAGAACTAAGACTATGAGAAACAAGATTCTCTGGTCTGATGAAACCAAGAATGAACTCTTTGGCCTGAATGCCAAACATCACGTCTGGAGGAAACGTGGCACCATCCCTACGGTGAAGCATGGTGGTGGCAGCGCCATGCTGCGAGGATGTTTTTTTAGTGGCAGAGACTGGGAAACTAGTCAGGATCGAGGGAAATATGAACAGAGCAAAGTACAGAGAGATCCTAGAACAGTCTCCAGAGTGTTCAGGACCTCAGACTGGGGCGAAGGTTCACCTTCCAACAGGGCAATGACCCTAAGCACACAGCCAAGACAAAGCAGGAGTGGCTTCAGGACAAGTCTCTGAATGTCCTTGAGCGGCCTAGCCAGAGCCCGGACTTGAACCAGATCGAACATCTCTGGAGAGACCTGAAAAGAGCTGTGCAGCGACGCTCCCCATCCAACATGACAAAGCTTGAGAGGATCTGGAGAGAAGAATGAGAGAAACATCCCAATACAGGTGTGCCAAGCTTGTAAGCTATAAAAACTAGAGGCTGCCAAAGGTGCATCAACAAAGTACTGGGTAAAGGGTCTGAATACTTATGTAAATGTGATATTTCGGCTGATTTATTATTTCTAAAAACCATATTTTCTTTGTCGTTGTGGTGTATTATATGTAGCTTGATGAGGGAAAAAAACAATTTGATCAGTTTTTAGAATAAGGCTGTAACTTAACAAAATTAGGAAAAAGTCAAGGGGTCTGAAAACTTTCTGATTGCGAAATTAACACTCTGAATCAGAATTTCATTACACTTGCTGTAGCTACATTTTTGCTGGCCAAAACGAAGTATCTTTTCTACCATGCAGCAGCCTGACTTGCACCAACTTTCAATCCATTTCAGATCAGTTCATTTCATTTGGTTATTTTGACAATATATTTGTCCCAAGGTTCTTCATAAAGAGGCCCAGCTAGTCTTCCAAAGCCTGAAAGGCATGTAGGACTTGACTCGGCTAAGAGGTGCACGATAGAAAAGCTCTTGAATTGAGAGATTGATGAGTGAGACTCCTTGAGAGGGACAGGCAGTCTTCTTCCAGTCCCCATCCCTCCAGCTGCTATAGGATATATGAAAGTCATGGACCATCATCATGAGCACAGACACATTTCTCTAGCCCACTGATCGGTATAGTTTTGAGGGATACTAGTCGATATCTCATTATCAATCATAAAAGACAAGAAGAATGAAGAACTAGATTTGTATTTAAACCTGTAGGACAGGGCCCAAGCCTACACCATTTCTCCTTCTCCCAAATCCAGTCAGCTGATGTTCTGAAAGAGCTGCAAAATCTGGACCCCTACAAATCAGCCGGGCGAGAGAATCTGTACCCTCTCTTTCTAAAATGATCTGCCGAAATTGTTGCAACCCCTATTACTAGCCTCTCTTTCGTATCATCTGAGATCCCCAAAGGTTGGAAAGCTGCAGCGGTAATCCCCCTCTTCAAAGGGGGGGGGGGACAATCTAGACTGAAACTACTACAGACCTATATCCATCCTACCCTGCGTTTCTAAGGTCTTCGAAAGCCAAGTCAACAAACAGATTACCGACCATTTCGAATCCCACCGCACCTTCTCCGCTATGCAATCTGGTTTCTGAGCTGGTCATGGGTGCACCTCAGCCATGCTCAAGGTCCTAAACGATATCTTAACCGCCATCGATAAGAAACAATACTGTGTAGCCGTATTCATTGACCTGGACAAGGCTTTCGACTCTGTCAATCACCACATCCTCATCGGCAGACTCGATAGCCTTGGTTTCTCAAATGGTTGCCTCGCCTGGTTCACCAACTACTTCTCTGATAGAGTTCAGTGTATCAAATCGGAGGGCTTGTTGTCTGGGCCTCTGACAGTCTCTATGGGGGTGCCATAAGGTTAAATTCTTGAGCCGACTCTCTTCTCTGTATACATCAATGATGTCGCTCTTGCTGCTGGTGAGTCTCTAATCCACCTCTACGCAGACAACACCATTCTGTATATTTCTGGCCATTCTTTAGACACTGTGTTAACAACCCTCCAGACGAGCTTCAATGCCATACAACTCTCCTTCCATGGCCTCCAACTGCTCTTAAATACAAGTAAAACTAATTCATGCTCTTCAACCGATCACTGCCTGCACCTGCCCGCCCATCCAGCATCACTACTCTGGACGGTTCTGGACTTAGAATATGTGGAGAACTACAAATACCTAGGTGTCTGGTTAGACTGTAACCTCTCCTTCCAGACTCACATCAAACATCTCCAAACCAAAGTTAAATCTAGAATTGGCCTCCTATTTCGCAACAAAGCATCCTTCCCTCATGCTGCCAAACATACCCTCATAAAACTGACCATCCTACCGATCCTCGACTTCGGTAATGTCATCTATAAAATAGCCAATACTCTACTCAATAAATTGGATGCAGTCTATTGCCATCTGTTTTGTCATCAAAGCCCCATATACTACCCACCACTGCGACCTGTACGCTCTCGTTGGCTGGCCCTCGCTTCATACTCGTCGCCAAACCAATTAGCTCCAGGTCATCGACAAGACCCTGCTAGTTAAAGTCCCCCTTATCTCAGCTCGCTGGTCACCATAGCAGGACCCACCTGTAGCACGCGCTCCAGCAGGTTTATCTCTCTGGTCGCCCCCAAAACCAATTCTTCCTTTGGCCGCCTCTCCTTCCAGTTCTCTGCTGCCAATGACTGGAACGAACTACAAAAATCTATGAAACTGGAAACACTTATCCCCCTCACGAGCTTTAAGCACCAGCTGTTAGAGCAGCTCACAGATTACTGCACCTGTACATAGCCCACCTATAATTTAGCCCAAACAACTACCTCTTCCCCTACTGTATTTATTTATTTTGCTCCTTTGCACCCCATTCTTTTTATTTCTACTTTGTACTTTCTTCCACTGCAAATCTACCATTCAAGTGTATTACTTGCTATATTGTATGTACTTTGCCACCTTGGCCTTTTTTTTGCCTTTACCTCCCTTATTTCACCTCATTTGCTCACATTGTTTATTGACTTATTTTACTACTGTATTATTGACTGTATGTTTGTTTTACTCCATGTGTAATTCTGTGTCGTTGTATGTGTCGAACTGCATTGCTTTATCTTGGCCAGGTCGCAATTGTAAATGAGAACTTCTTCTCAACTAGCCTTCCTGGTTAAATAAAGGTGAAATAATAAATACATAAAAATAGATGTGCAATATCCAGACTGAGGAGTATCCCGACTGAGGAGGTGGCTCATCGGTGACAGGGAAGTGAGTAACCGCCGGCAAAGGAAAGGATGGTGTGATTAGCTACAAGGCTCTGTTTGTGTTTAGCAGCCGGTTGCTAACACAGAGATATGTCAGCAGACAGAGAGAGAGAGATGGAGAAGAGGGGATGATGGGTAGTTTATGAAGGGGAGATGAGGGAGTTATTCATGGGAAAATAGTCCTGAGGAGAAAATACCTAGTAATAGGCAGTTATGCATTAGGACTAGATATGTTTTAGATGTCCCTCTATACCCGTACTGCTGCTGTCCTCCCTTCTCTATCCCTCTATACCCATACTGCTGCTGTCCTCCCTTCTCTATCCCTCTATACCCGTACTGCTGCTGTCCTCCCTTCTCTATCCCTCTATACCCATACTGCTGCTGTCCTCCCTTCTCTATCCCTCTATACCTGTACTGCTGCTGTCCTCCCTTCTCTATCCCTCTATACCCATACTGCTGCTGTCCTCCCTTCTCTATCCCTCTATACCTGTACTGCTGCTGTCCTCCCTTCTCTATCCCTCTATATCTGTACTGCTGCTGTCCTCCCTTCTCTATCTCTCTATACCCGTACTGCTGCTGTCCTCCCTTCTCTATCCCTCTATATCTGTACTGCTGCTGTCCTCCCTTCTCTATCCCTTTATATCTGTACTGCTGCTGTCCTCCCTTCTCTATCCCTCTATATCTGTACTGCTGCTGTCCTCCCTTCTCTATCCCTCTATATATGTACTGCTGCTGTCCTCCCTTCTCTATCCCTCTATACCCATACTGCTGCTGTCCTCCCTTCTCTATCCCTCTATACCTGTACTGCTGCTGTCCTCCCTTCTCTATCCCTCTATATCTGTACTGCTGCTGTCCTCCCTTCTCTATCTCTCTATACCCGTACTGCTGCTGTCCTCCCTTCTCTATCCCTCTATATCTGTACTGCTGCTGTCCTCCCTTCTCTATCCCTTTATATCTGTACTGCTGCTGTCCTCCCTTCTCTATCCCTTTATACCTGTACTGCTGCTGTCCTCCCTTCTCTATCTCTATATACCTGTACTGCTGCTGTCCTCCCTTCTCTATCTCTCTATACCCGTACTGCTGCTGTCCTCCCTTCTCTATCCCTCTATATCTGTACTGCTGCTGTCCTCCCTTCTCTATCCCTCTATATCTGTACTGCTGCTGTCCTCCCTTCTCTATCCCTCTATATATGTACTGCTGCTGTCCTCCCCTCTCTATCCATCTATACCTGTACTGCTGCTGTCCTCCCTTCTCTATCCCTCTATATCTGTACTGCTGCTGTCCTCCCTTCTCTATCCCTCTATATATGTACTGCTGCTGTCCTCCCCTCTCTATCCATCTATACCTGTACTGCTGCTGTCCTCCCTTCTCTATCCCTCTATATCTGTACTGCTGCTGTCCTCCCTTCTCTATCCCTCTATATCTGTACTGCTGCTGTCCTCCCCTCTCTATCTCTCTATATCTGTACTGCTGCTGTCCTCCCTTCTCTATCCCTCTATATCTGTACTGCTGCTGCCCTCCCTTCTCTATCTCTCTATACCCGTACTGCTGCTGTCCTCCCTTCTCTATCCCTCTATATCTGTACTGCTGCTGTCCTCCCTTCTCTATCCCTTTATATCTGTACTGCTGCTGTCCTCCCTTCTCTATCCCTCTATACCTGTACTGCTGCTGTCCTCCCTTCTTTATCTCTCTATACCTGTACTGCTGCTGTCCTCCCTTCTCTATCTCTCTATACCCGTACTGCTGCTGTCCTCCCTTCTCTATCCCTCTATATCTGTACTGCTGCTGTCCTCCCTTCTCTATCCCTCTATATCTGTACTGCTGCTGTCCTCCCTTCTCTATCCCTCTATATATATACTGCTGCTGTCCTCCCCTCTCTATCCATCTATATCTGTACTGCTGCTGTCCTCCCTTCTCTATCCCTCTATATCTGTACTGCTGCTGTCCTCCCCTCTCTATCTCTCTATATCTGTACTGCTGCTGTCCTCCCTTCTCTATCCCTCTATATCTGTACTGCTGCTGTCCTCCCTTCTCTATCCCTCTATATCTGTACTGCTGCTGTCCTCCCTTCTCTATCCCTCTTTACCCATACTGCTGCTGTCCTCCCCTCTCTCCCCTCTCTATCCCTCTATACCTGTACTGCTACTGTCCTCCCCTCTCTATCCCTCTATACCTGTACTGCTACTGTCCTCCCCTCTCTATCCCTCTATACCTGTACTGCTGCTGTCCTGCTGTCTCTCCTCTCTCCCCTCTCTCCCCTATCTTTCCCTCTCTCCCCTCTCTCCCCTATCTTCCCCTGACTATCCTTCTCCCATCTTTGATTTATGCATGAGGGAGGATTTCCTTAAGACCAAAGAGGCCATTACCCAAGGGTCATTAAGCTTCTAGTAGAGCATGCCAACACTGGGACTCTGTTTTCACACGCACCGCGTGTGTGTGTGTGTGTGTGTGTGTGTGTGTGTGTGTGTGTGTGTGTGTGTGTGTGTGTGTGTGTGTGTGTGTGTGTGTGTGTGTGTGTGTGTGTGTGTGTGTGTGTGTACACATTCTTCTTCAACGTTTGTTTTATTTTGGGAGAGGCCTGTTTTTTCAGTTTTTTTGTGTATATGTTTGAGTGTGTTGTGTGCAGTGTGTAGTTTGGGATTGTTTGTGTGTGTTGTGTGTATCGTATATGTAGTGTGTGTAGAGTGTGTAGTGTGTAGAGTGTGATTGTGTGTGTGTGTGTGTGTTGTGTGTAGTTGGTGTTGTGTGTGTAGTGTGTATTGTGTAGTGTGTAGTGTGTAGTGTGTGATTTTGTGTGTGTGTGTTGTGTTGTGTGTAGTGTGTTGTGTGAAAAGTGTGCTTGTGTGTGTGTAGTGTGTAGTGTGTGTAGTGTGTATTGTGTAGTGTGTGTGTGATTGTGTGTGTGTGTGTGTGTGTGTGTGTGTGTGTGTGTGTGTGTGTGTGTGTGTGTGTGTGTGTGTGTGTGTGTGTGTGTGTGTGTGTGTGTGTGTGTGTGTGTGTGTGTGTGTGCGTGTGTGTGTGTGTGTGTTTTGCATGTGGAGGCTGGGTCATTAATTGCTCTAGGAGCGTGATTCCTTCATGCTCAGTCTGGGAGTAGGGGGAGTGACTCATCAGCAGGATGAAATGCTCTGACATTTGAGCATGAAAATCCCAGCATGCCCTGTAGCCCAACACTACTGGTCTCTGTGTGTTGTTTACAGTAAAGAAAAGGTAAATACAAGACTGTGTGTAAATTGCAGTACATATGTACATTAAACAATTGTAAGAGTGAGGTCTACAGTATGTGTGTCTTAAAGTAAAGATGTATTTGTGTAAACAGACAGAGAACAGGGGTTTAATAAGTCCTATCAGCATGTGCTGTCAGGTTCGGGGTCTGATGACTTTGTTTCTACTGTTGGAGTTACTGTGTATATCTCTAAATGACTTCCTACATACTGTATCTCTCCACAGCCTCCCTCTGCAGGACGACCAGGGATTAGGCACCCCAGGATTATTTACAGAATCAGACAATGAAGGGTTACATGTTGTGGTGTAGAAAACCAGAGAATAATATCTACTTCATTTGGACCAGATCTGTTTTATGGCCACATGTATAATATACTATTCCCATCCTGCATGGCAGAACACCAGCACACATGTTACAGCAGGAAGGGGGAGGAACAGAGGGAGGGAGAGATAGAGATGGAACACCAGCACACATGTTACAGCAGGAAGGGGGAGGAACGGAGGGAGGGAGGGAGAGATGAATAAAGATGGAACACCAGCACACATGTTACAGCAGGAAGGGGGAGGAACGGAGGGAGGGAGAGATAAAGATGGAACACCAGCACACATGTTACAGCAGGAAGGGGGAGGAACGGAGGGAGGGAGAGATGAATAAAGATGTAACACCAGCACACATGTCACAGCAGGAAGGGGGAGGAACGGAGGGAGGGAGAGATGGATAAAGATGGAACACCAGCACACATGTTACAGCAGGAAGGGGGAGGAACGGAGGGAGGGAGAGATGGATAAAGATGGAACACCAGCACACATGTTAAAGCAGGAAGGGGGAGGAACGGAGGGAGGGAGAGATGGATAAAGATGTAACACCAGCACACATGTTACAGCAGGAAGGGGGAGGAACGGAGGGAGGGAGAGATGGATAAAGATGGAACACCAGCACACATGTTAAAGCAGGAAGGGGGAGGAACGGAGGGAGGGAGAGATGGATAAAGATGGAACACCAGCACACATGTTACAGCAGGAAGGGGGAGGAACGGAGGGAGAGATGGATAAAGATGGAACACCAGCACACATGTTACAGCAGGAAGGGGGAGGAACGGAGGGAGAGATGGATAAAGATGGAACACCAGCACACATGTTACAGCAGGAAGGGGGAGGAACGGAGGGAGGGAGAGATAGAGATGGAACACCAGCACACAGGTCACAGCAGGAAGGGGGAGGAACGGAGGGAGGGAGAGATAAAGATGTAACACCAGCACACAGGTCACAGCAGGAAGGGGGAGGAACGGAGGGAGGGAGAGATGGATAAAGATGCAACACCAGCACACAGGTCACAGCAGGAAGGGGGAGGAATGGAGGGAGGGAGAGATGGATAAAGATGGCTGTGTGTGTGTGTGTGTGTGTGTGTGTGTGTGTGTGTGTGTGTGTGTGTGTGTGTGTGTGTGTGTGTGTGTGTGTGTGTGTGTGTGTGTGTGTGTGTGTGTGTGTGTGTGTGTGTGTGTGTGTGTGTGTGTGTGTGTGTGTGTGTGCGGCTTGGTGGGTGGGTGTAGGGCCAGGATGCGTGTGTGTTGGTGACTTCCCCCGGGCCTGGAGACAGGGGAAACAAGGTGTGATTAATTCCTCACTGACTGTGTCCTACTTGGCCTCTGCGTGGGGAGCAGTCCCCTGAAAGCGCTGGAAGGATTGGAAGGATGGAGGAGACCCAGAATAGCAAGGTCCTGATCCCTTCGTTTCTGCTCCACTCCCCAGATTAATAGTCTTTTGGCAGGTGAATTAAGAGGGCCTACCTATCCAATGAGAGGGAGCGGGGTAGGGCACAGAGGCCCAGCCCATGTTTACCTCCTAGGCTACTGGAGGATCAATTGGGCTTGAGGCAGGTTTCTCTTGAAAAATAGATGTTTTATCTCAATAACACTAACCTGGTTACATAAAGTTTACATAAAAATGTAAAATGTAAATCAGTGTGTTTTCACCCAGCCTAACCCTGAGGCCGCCTGAATGATATTCACTAATGAGGAGTGGGTTCGCTATAAGCATCTCAGCGATCTGCACAATGAGATCCAGACCATGGGGCGACAAACACCCCCACCTCCCACTACTTCACTTTAAATGGACTCAGAATGTATTGATGTGACCATTTCGGTTATAGCAAGGCTATGCAATAAAATACGTTTTTACCAGTAATGGAGGTTGTCAGTCTTTCCTCACAATGGCTTCATAAATTGCAATCATATTTGAAATGTAGAGTCCAACTCCCAACTCACTTCCTTACTACCAAAGGTGCGACAAATTGTGGTGGACAAAAAAATAGTCTTGAATCAATATACAGGTTCATGAATATGAATACTGTGAAATTGTCCTGGACTAAAATATGGTACACTACTGTGACTATGCAAATAGAATAACAACTGTCAGGAAAGGTCAAGAAAAAGAAACCTCTCGTCAACACAAGGCCACCATGCTGTTGGCCCCTCAGCTTGCTCCACACTAAACCATTAATGGTCAGGCCATAGTATATTTCCATACTTGTAATTGTCTTCTCCCTCTTTACCGCTGGCAGAATGGAACAGCGTTCATCACAGTAAAAAACAATGAGCCAGCCACCATTAATGGCACCACTCCACCATTAATGGCACCACTCCACCATTAATGGCACCACTCCACCATTAATGGCACCACTCCACCATTAATGGCACCACTCCACCATTAATGGCACCACTCCACCATTAATGGCACCACTCCACCATTAATGGCACCACTCCACCATTAATGGCACCACTCCACCATCTACCTTTCCAAGATGGCGTAGCAGTCGGACGTGTGTTTTGTCTTGTCCCGTCCTGTCTAGTGTAAATATAGTTTTCCTCGTTTTTTTTCTGTATATATTTCGTACATATTTTAATCTCACTTTCCAACTAGAGCTGAATATACTCTCCTGCAACCCGCATCACCCAATGTGGTACGGATCTGCATTTTCTATACTTCACTTTAGAACCGGAACCCCCCATCAGAAGCTAGCCAGCTAACTAGCTACTAGCTAGTACTCAGTTAGCCACTGCTAGCGGTCTTCAAAGCTAGGACACCAGCGCGACATCAACCCAGAGCATATCAGACTGCTTTTTCTCTACCACATCTCCGGATTCCTACCGCAAGCTCTGAACCTTTACAACGAATCATCGCAACTAGCTAGCTGCAATCCGAGTGGCTACTCCTGGCTAACGTCTCTGTCCCAAAGCAAGCACCAGTTAGCCTTGAGCTAGCCTCGAGCTAAGCCCATCTCCCGACTAGCCGAAGAGGTCCAACAATACCTCTTTTGCCAATTGGCCTGGACCCTTTACTGCCGACACGGAGCCCCGCCGATCCATCACGACTGGTCCGCCGACATAATCGTCCGAGGTGGTTTCAACAGGCTTTTTCGTTGCGACATCGCCAAAGATCCTTCTGCTGGCCAAGGCCCGCGAACTTTCTGAATCGCTGTGTCTCCAGCTCACCTAGCGTACTAGAGCACCTGTAGCATACTCCTGGGCTACAATTACCCGGGCCCACGACCGGTCTGTCGATGTCACCGCATGAGGAGGAATAAACAGACTCACCCCATCGCGACGTCCCCCAAAGGTTAACTCTCTAGCCCTCGCTATCTCCCTGCTTGCTAATTCGGCCTGCTAACGGCTAGCTTGTCTAGCCCGGGCCTACGAACTGTTAGCTTGTTAGCACAGGCCTGCTAACCATCTGAATCACCGCATCCCAAACACTCTGAACCCATTTACTTTCTATCTCTTTTTGATTTTTATTTTGTTTATACCTTCCGGAAACCTGCCTCACCCACTGTGATACGGAATCGCTATTACTTTTAATTTTTATTTTATTTTTAATACACACTCAAGAACCTCCAGACGCTAACCAGCTAACTAGCTACAAGCTATTTAGTCATTGTTCGTTTTTTTAAAACCTGGATAACACTCGCCAGCCCAGCTTCCCTGCCCATCCACCGCTGCCACCTGGACACTGATCTCTTGGCTACATAGCTGACGCACGCTGGACTGTCCATTAATCACAGTACTCCATTCTGCTTGTTTGTTTATCTGTCGGCCCAGTTGTCTAGTCAACGCCATTTTACCTGCTGTTTGTTGTGCTAGCTGATTAGCCTCGCCTACTGTTTTTAGCTAGCTTTCCCAATTCAACACCTGTGATTACTGTATGCCTCGCTGTATGTCTCTCTCAAATGTCAATATGCCTTGTATACTGTTGTTCAGGTTAGTTATCATTGTTTTAGTTCACAATGGAGCCCCTAGATCCACTCTGCATACCCCTGTTACCTCCTTTGTCCCACCTCCCACACATGCGGTGACCTCACCCATTACAACCAGCATGTCCAGAGATACAACCTCTCTCATCATCACCCAGTGCCTGGGCTTACCTCCACTGTACCCGCACCCCACCATACCCCTGTCTGCGCATTATGCCCTGAATATATTCTACCATGCCCAGAAACCTGCTCCTCTTATCCTCTGCCCCCAACGCTCTAGGCGACCAGTTTTGATAGCCTTTAGCCGCACCCTCATACTACTCCTTCTCTGTTCCGCGGATGATGTGGAGGTAAACCCAGGCCCTGCATGTCCCCAGGTACCCTCATTTGTTGACTTCTGTGATCGAAAAAGCCTTGGTTTTATGCATGTCAACATCAGAAGCCTCCTCCCTAAGTTTGTTTTACTCACTGCTTTAGCACACTCTGCTAACCCTGATGTCCTTGCCGTGTCTGAATCCTGGCTCAGGAAGGCCACCAAAAATTCAGAGATTTCCATACCCAACTATAACATCTTCCATCAAGATAGAACTGCCAAAGGGGGCGGAGTCGCAGTCTTATCCTAGGATAGGATAAAGTAATCCTTCTCACCCCCCCCCCTTTTAGATGCACTATTGTAAAGTGGCTGTTCCACTGGATGTCATAAGGTGAATGCACCAATTTGTAAGTCGCTCTGGATAAGAGCGTCTGCTAAATGACTTAAATGTCTACTGCTGAGATAGCCTGCAAAGTAATGTCATACTTTCCAGGTCCATACCCAAACAGTTTGAACTACTAATTTTGAAAATGACTCTCTCCAGAAACAAGTCTCTCACTGTTGCCGCCTGCTACCGACCACCCTCAGCTCCCAGCTGTGCCCTGGACACCATTTGTGAATTGATCGCCCCCCATCTAGCTTCAGAGTTTGTTCTGTTAGGTGACCTAAACTGGGATATGCTTAACACCCCGGCAGTCCTACAATCTAAGCCAGATGCCCTCAATCTCACTCAAATCATCAAGGAACCCATCAGGTACAACCCTAACTCTGTAAACAAGGGCACCCTCATAGACGTCATCCTGACCAACTGGCCCTCCAAATATACCTCCACTGTATTCAACCAGGATCTCAGCGATCACTGCCTCATTGCCTGTATCCGCCACGGAGCCGCAGTCAAACGACCACCCCTCATCACTGTCAAATGCTCCCTAAAACACTTCTGTGAGCAGGCCTTTCTAATCGACCTGGCCCGGGTATCCTGGAAGGACATTGACCTCATCCCGTCAGTTGAGCATGCATGGTCATTCTTTAAAAGTAACTTCCTCACCATTTTAGATAAGCATGCTCCGTTCAAAAAATGCAGAACCAAGAACAGATACAGCCCTTGGTTCACTCCAGACCTGACTGCCCTCGACCAGCACAAAAACATCCTGTGGCAGACTGCAATAGCATCGAATAGCCCCCGTGATATGCAACTGTTCAGGGAAGTCAGGAACCAATACACGCAGTCAGTCAGGAAAGCTAAGGCCAGCTTCTTCAGGCAGAAGTTTGCATCCTGTAGCTCCAACTCCAAAAAGTTCTGGGACACTGTGAAGTCCATGGAGAACAAGAGCACCTCCTCCCAGCTGCCCACTGCACTGAGGCTAGAAAACACGGTCTCCACCGATAAATCCATGATTATCGAAAACTTCAATAAGCACTTCTCAACGGCTGGCCATGCCTTCCGCCTGGCTACTCCAACCTCGGCCAACAGCTCCGCCCCCCGTAGCTCCTCACCCAAGCCTCTCCAGGTTCTCCTTTACCCAAATCCAGATAGCAGATGTTCTGAAAGAGCTGCAAAACCTGGACCCGTACAAATCAGCTGGGCTTGACAATCTGGACCCGCTATTTCTGAAACTATCTGCCGCCATTGTCGCAACCCCTATTACCAGCCTGTTCAACCTCTCTTTCATATCGTCTGAGATCCCCAAGGATTGAAAGCTGCCGCAGTCATCCCCTCTTCAAAGGGGGAGACACCCTGGACCCAAACTGTTATAGACCTATATCCATCCTGCCCTGCCTATCTAAGGTCTTCGAAAGCCAAGTCAACAAACAGGTCACTGACCATCTCGAATCCCACCGTACCTTCTCCGCTGTGCAATCTGGTTTCCGAGCCGGTCACGGGTGCACCTCAGCCACACTCAAGGTACTAAACGATATCATAACCGCCATCGATAAAAGACAGTACTGTGCAGCCGTCTTCATCGACCTCGCCAAGGCTTTCGACTCTGTCAATCACCATATTCTTATCGGCAGACTCAACAGCCTCGGTTTTTCGGATGACTGCCTTGCCTGGTTCACCAATTACTTTGCAGACAGAGTTCAGTGTGTCAAATCGGAGGGCATGCTGTCCGGTCCTCTGGCAGTCTCTATGGGGGTGCCACAGGGTTCAATTCTCGGGCCGACTCTTTTCTCTGTATATATCAATGATGTTGCTCTTGCTGCGGGCGATTCCCTGATCCACCTCTACGCAGACGACACCATTCTATATACTTTCGGCCCATCATTGGACACTGTGCAGCACAGCGCAGCACTCCTTCCGTGGCCTCCAACTGCTCTTAAACTAGAGTAAAACCAAATGCATGCTTTTCAACCGATCGCTGCCTGCACCCGCATGCCCGACTAGCATCACCACCCTGGATGGTTCCGACCTTGAATATGTGGACATCTATAAGTACCTAGGTGTCTGGCTAGACTGCAAACTCTCCTTCCAGACTCACATCAAACATCTCCAATCGAAAATCAAATCAAGAGTCGGCTTTCTATTCCGCAACAAAGCCTCCTTCACTCACGCTGCCAAGCTTACCCTAGTAAAACTGACTATCCTACCGATCCTCGACTTCGGCGATGTCATCTACAAAATGGCTTCCAACACTCTACTCAGCAAACTGGATGCAGTCTATCACAGTGCCATCCGTTTTGTCACTAAAGCACCTTATACCACCCACCACTGCGACTTGTATGCTCTAGTCGGCTGGCCCTCACTACATATTCGTCGCCAGACCCACTGGCTCCAGGTCATCTACAAGTCCATGCTAGGTAAAGCTCCGCCTTATCTCAGTTCACTGGTCACGATGGCAACACCCATCCGTAGCACGAGCTCCAGCAGGTGTATCTCACTGATTATCCCTAAAGCCAACACCTCATTTGGCCGCCTTTCGTTCCAGTACTCTGCTGCCTGTGACTGGAACGAATTGCAAAAATCGCTGAAGTTGGAGACTTTTATCTCCCTCACCAACTTCAAACATCAGCTATCCGAGCAGCTAACCGATCGCTGCAGCTGTACATAGTCTATAGGTAAATAGCCCACCCATTTTCACCTACCTCATTCCCATACTGTTTTTATACTGTTTTTTTATTTATTTATTTACTTTTCTGCTCTTTTGCACACCAATATACCTGTACATGACCATCTGATCATTTATCACTCCAGTGTTAATCTGCAAAATTGTATTATTCGCCTACCTCCTCATGCCTTTTGCACACATTGTATATAGACTGCCCATTTTTTCTACTGTGTTATTGACTTGTTAATTGTTTACTCCATGTGTAACTCTGTGTTGTCTGTTCACACTGCTATGCTTTATCTTGGCCAGGTCGCAGTTGCAAATGAGAACTTGTTCTCAAATAGCCTACCTGGTTAAATAAAGGTGAAATAAAAAATAAATAAAAAATGGCACCACTCCACCATTAATGGCACCACTCCACCATTAATGGCACCACTCCACCATTAATGGCACCACTCCACCCACTCCACTATTAATGGCACCACTCCACCATTAATGTTTTATGTGTGAAAATGTATTACATTTATATTATTAAAATAGTTTACATTTGGCTCATTTATCCCCCTCCTCTCCCCTGTAACTATTCCCCATTTCGTTGCTGCAAATGAGAACATGTGTTCTCAGTCAACTTACCTGGTAAAATAACGGATAAATAAACAAATAAAAAAATATGGTATCTGTACGTGACATCATTCTCCCCCCAGTATGTAGTCATGGTGACACTGTATATTGTAAACCCTCTACACATGTCAACTCTCTGTGTGATAGAGGTTAATACCATTACTCACAATTAGAGTGATTCTGAATGGCAGTTGCCCGTATCTCTCTCTCCTTAGGCCCCATGGGCCAGGTGCTTTGAGAGGACTTTGCATATGTGTGAGAGGAAGGAGAAAGCAGGACGGCTGTGAGTCAGCAGAAATGGTCTATGTTGGGAAATGTGCTGATTTGAATATATCATCAGAGTATTAATTAAAGCTGGTGTCCCATTGGGAATAATGAATCAGCCCTCAGCATGTCTCTGGTACTGTGGGGCTGTCTGACTGGATCATACAAGTCTGAGAGAGGAACTCTAGACGAGGAGACTACGAGAGCACTAGCTGGTCAATAGAACATAAACTGTAGTCCAGTAAAGGTTTGGTAAACAAACCCACATTTAGCTGATACATTGTTGCATGGAGGCTCCTCACTCCTTTATTCAGGCGAGGTTTTTCTTTCTGCCTGAGTTGCGTCCTAACATGTCCTTTCTGTCCCATCTCTCAGGCTACCTTTCACTGACTGACAAAGCTGCTGCACAGCAAAGCGACCCTGTGAAGAGCTGGCTGGTTGCTTCAGTTAGGAGAGCACCTGAATGTCCCCTGTTGATTGACTGAACCAAGACATACAGACAAAACCAGCCCTGCACAGGGATCTGGAGCACCTGGATATGTCTGTTTTTATTTAAAAATGTATTGAACTTGGCAAGTCTGTTAACAACAAATTCATATTTACAATGACAGTCTACCTCAGGCCAAACCCAGACACCGCTGGACCAATTGTGCGCTGCCCTATGGGACTCCCAATCACAGCCAGATGTGACACAGCCTGGATTCAAACCAGGGAATACAGTGACACCTCTGCATTGAGATGCAGTATCTTAGACCACTGCACCACTAGGGAGCCCTGTTGCTGTGGCCTTGTATTTTTACTGGGTCAGTAATCATGGGTATCATGTTGTGTTATAGATGTTAGGACACAACATGTTAATACATATTTGGGGTTGTTGAGGGTGTCTGTATAGAATCTGACTGCAACTAATCAACCTTTTGGAGACCAATTTAAACAGTTGACACAGAGAAAACAGAGGTACTGAATACATTATGCCTCTTCCTGACATATTGTTTATATTATGTTTGGGTCAAACTCCTTTTAAGTTACTAGAACTCATTTGGTCTGAGAGAAGCCCTTAGGAACTTTAGTGATGCAGAATGCTTACACTCTAGTTCATTTATTCCCCCTCTAGTCATGTCTGTAATTACCGAAATAAAGCCTTCATTTGTGCTCCTAATTGTTGAGTTTCCCCAGTCTTTCAGCGTGGGAACCAAGGAGGAGAGGAGAAAGCATGGAAAACAGGACAGTGATATAGACTGCACGCGCGCCCCCGTCTGTCGCGTAGGAATATTGGAGCGAATGTGTCGTCTTGTGTTCATGCGTTCGGTTGGAGAGGGAGCGAGGGGAGCAAATGTGCAAGGGAGAGGGAGGGAGGAGAGCGAGTGCGCAAAGGCACAGCAGCACCAGCGGTGGCAGCAGCGTCAATGCATCTGTGAGTCTTCGAATCGGTTGTCTTGAGCTGCCAGTCCTCTGTACGTTTCAGATTGAGATTTCACAGCGCAAGGTCTTGAGGAGCCTCGCCATCAACCGACACACTTTCGGAGCTCAGCGTTTATTATTAGCTCCGCTCTAATAGACTATTATCACGACCCTATTCTATTTATGCCGGTTTCTTGAATATTTAATGGAAAATGGCGATCTGCGCTCAGTCCTACGGTATATTCTGTCTGTTCTCAATCCAAACTATCCTCATCATTAGCTTATCTTCGCCGGCAACGGGGAGCCTCCGCTTCCCCCAACACTACACGTAAGTACCATTTGGGGTGCGAAAGAAACAGGGATACTGCGGAGAGCGCAGAACTGGGACAGGTGGCCCAAACAACGCTGTTTAATAGGTGCGATAATCGCGCGATGCTGTCTCTGATGTTGAAACAGAAACGCAGTTTCCGTCTCTGAACCATGCGTGAGCTATGTTATAGATATATCCGCTTGCAAGAATATTATTCTAGCAATGACAATCTAGCCATATAATATGAGGGTCTACCGCTTCTGCCCTTGCATATATTGTTGATTAGGCTATGGGATGTTGCGTTCATGGATCGATGCATCATAGGCTACTAATGGGGCACAGGTGCTCGCGGTAATAGCATGGGCATTAAATTATTAATCATGGCTTGGGATACGATTTCCGCTCAATGCAGGTCACCTATTTTTTTGTCTTCTGTGTTCATAACGGATAGGCAAACATGCTACAATGTTTTAAAAAAGCATTCTGCCGGCGCATGGGTGATAGCTGCTTCGATCTATACCAAGTCACAATGCCAATCCTTTAAAACTCACAATCAAAGTAGCCTAATTATCAAGCAATCCTGCTGACATTATTGCCATTTTTAATTACCGGTAGGCCTATTCAGTCAATTTAAAGCAGCAAAATGCCATGCCCCTCTGGCATAACTCAGGTAGGGAAGAAAAGTGCCCGGGAGGATGTCCAAATCTAGCCCTCCGGTTGTGCTGTGGCATTCACCTGCCTGTCACCAGGTTGGTGTGAAGGAGAACGAATTCTTCAATTTAATTTTACGAATATATAGGTCTGTATATATTTCTCTCCTCGACCCAAATATATTGGAAATATATGACAAAAAGAAGCTAAGGCACATGCCTATCCTTTAGAATGGTTTTGGATTCATCTTTCCTTTGTAGTGTGTTCGATGTAAGCTATTCACCTTCGTGTCCGTCAAGTTTCAGCTAGTTTTTCTTCATAATATTTAATCAAATTGTATAAACAAAACAAAACAAAACATCTATTAATTGACAGTGTTTTATTATAGTGTCTAAACGAGAATAGACTGCACAATATGTAAAAGTAAATAGGTCCCCAGGCGTTTTAATAAGCATTATTGGGCCCGTTATTCACAACTTTTGAAACATAATAAAATGCTATATAAAATGGACATTTATTGTAGTAGCCTATATTTGTATTTTTTTTTATTTTGTGATTCAATCAATGTGTAGCCATTTTTTTCTGCATTTCTTGTGTCAGTGGAGGTGGTCTGACTCTGGAGTCTTACTGTTGCTTTCCTTGTTTCTTCAGGGATTAAAAAAGCAACAGTATTGTATAGCCGAGCTAATGCTTTGAGTCCGAATCCCCCCCCACTCTCTCTAACTGAGAAGCTTTTGCCGTTGTTTCCGATTCTGTCCCATGTAGTAGGATAAATCAATATGCAAATTCAAATACAACGGTTATTCAACTGTTTATGTAATTTTAGATTTGATAAACATTCATAATATCGCTTTCGGAATGTCTTTATTTGATATAAAAAATATAGCATGTGTGCAGACTATGTGACTTGTGCTGCCTGATCATTGGGGTTGTGAGAGACAGTGGATTGTGCAGTCAGATGGAACAGAGTAAATAGGCATTTTAAGGTCACAGATTTAGCCAGTGGTAACTCGTGGAATAGATACCGCCTGGAATGCGTGTTTTTAGTTTTTTTATTCATTTAACTTTTTTGTAAAAAAAAAAATACAAATCAGCATTCAGGATTAGTCCCACCCGTTCTGTAAATCGGGATCAATATGATGTATCCGATTTTAATAAAGATGGATTTGGGAACTTTCCTCCTCAGGTGCATCCACTAGTTTGAAAGACTATTCAATCATTCCAAATCTATTTATTCCCTTCCAATGCATGGTTTGTAAAATAATACAATAGTATGCAGTCTGTGCGGCTACACAATCACGCACATGATGACATCCTTCTGATAGCCTAATAAAAACACGTGTAATTCAAACTGATGCTTCACCCCTCTTAGTGGGGCATTAGTAGCCTGTATGATACATAGACTGTGTAAATTGGCAGTTGTTATCTATAGGCTATCAGGTCCTGCCTCGGAAGCTGTATTTGTAGCAGCTAGCTCAGTGTGTAGTGGGGCCATTACAGGATTTATGATGGCGATTCTCACAGAGAGAAATATGTGTCAAGATATTCTAGATATAACTGTTTTAGGCTACTCCAGCCAAAATAAATGTAAACATTTAGCCTACTAATCATTATTATCTTGTATTTAGGCTTTAGGCTAATAAGGAGTGTGAAGCCTTATAATTATGTTATTGACATGATAGCTTAATTTCTAAACTGTAGGTATAGGTTACATTTCTTTCTGGACTGAGTCAACTCTTATAGGGTTAGGTTACATACGAATAGGCCTCTCGTTGTTTGGATAAGAAACTAAGTTATTATTAGAGGCCATTAAGAATGTCAGTAACTCACAAACTGGACTAAAATAGTTCTAATGAAAAGAGTCCTCAAGGTGAATATGGTGAACCAACTCTCAATGAAGAGAAAAGGGTTCAACGTGACCTTGGATAAAGGCAATCCAGAGGAATGGGTGACACCCTGGTGTTGTCGCCGGTGTGTGTATCACAGTGTGTGTGTGTGCCGAACAGTACAGTTCATTTGTTGTAACAAATAATGTTGGAGAAAACTCCTTACAGTTATCGGAGGTGGACAGGATCTTACACAATCATCTCAAGGTAAATGAGGTATACTTTATCTTACAATATTGTGCATAAAAGTAATTTCACAAACATAAACATAGCTATGAAAATAGTCCAACTTCAATTATGAAAGATTTGTTCAATGCTTCACTTCACTAGAATTGACTTGGGTTTAGAGATCCATCGCTGAAACGTGGTGATGGCGTCTGACTGAAGAGCTATAGGGTTGATATTTAAACACGTTTCATTTTCATCCTGAGACAGTCTTGGATGATAGGCCCAATAAATGTCCCAAACTCGCTAAACGATATTTGATGGATTTGTAGGCCTACATGTAGGTCTGTTCATGCCCATATTATGTAGCCTAATGAATTATTCTAGGTTCATACGAAAAGTTGTATTTAATGTGCTTTTGGATTTAATATCCTACAGCCCAAATGAAGGTCATCATTGGCTTGGTTTGAACATCAGATACATCAGCCATGAGCTTACCTTCTAAGGTCACTTGTTGAGAGTCCATAGGTCAAACCAGCAATATTTACAGTTTAGAGGGATAGTTCACACCCATTTTGTTTTTCATATCTCAGAATGAAGGTCTGTGGTAGTTTTAATGGTTGATATATTTGAAAGATATTGTAGTTGATGTGTTTGTAGATTAATAATATTTACAGACAGGTGTTGTTCATTCAATCGCAAAAGGTCACACCCTTTTTCAATATCTATTCAAAACCCTAACCCTACAAGAAACCTTTCCGGGTCTTTCTGGGTAAGTCTCAAAGGTCTTTGCACACCTGGATTGTACAATATTTGCAAATTACAACTTTAAAAATTCTTTAAGCTCTGTCAAATTGGTTCTGGATCATTGCTAGACAGCCATTTTAAAGATGTTCAAGTCAAAACTGTAACTAGGCCACTCAGGAGCATTCAATGATCAGCAACTCCAGTGTATATTTGGCCTTGTGTTTTTAGCTTATTTTCCAGCTGAAAGGTGAAGTTATCTTTCAGTGTCTGTTGGAAAGCAGACTGAACCAGGTATTCCTCTAGGATTTTGCCTGTGCTGAGTTCTATTCCGTTTATTTTTATAAAAACATAAAAATAAACGGAATAGAGCTAAAACAACATTTCTTTGCCACATTTTTTGCAGTTTTATTGCAAACAGGATACATGTTTTGGAATAATTTCACTCTGTCATTTAGGTTCGTATTGTGGAGTAACTACAATGTTGCTGATCCTATCTCTGATCCTACCTTTCTCCTATCACAGTAATTCAACTCTGTAACTGATTTAAAGTCCCCATTGGCCTCATGGTCAAATCCCTGAGCGGTTTCTTTCTTCTCCAGGCAACAGAGTTAGGAAGGACACCTGTATCTTTGTTGTGACTGGGTGTATTGATACACCAGTGGAGGCTCCTCAGAGGAGGAAGGGGAGGATCATTCTCCTCAGGGAATTTCATAAAAATAAAAATAATGAAACATTAAAAACGTTATTATTTTTAGTTAAAACTATTCTAAATATTCACATCACCAAATAATTGATAAAAACAAACTGTTTTGTAATGAAGGTTTACAGTAGCCTCAACAGCACTCTGTAGGTTAGCATCATGGTGTAGCCGGAGGATAGTTAGTTTCCGTCCTCCTCTGGGTACACTGACTTTAATACAAAACCTAGGAGGCTTGTGGTTCTTACCCCATTCCATAGACTTACACAGTAATTTTGACAACTTCCAGAGGACGACCTCCAACCTATCAGAGCTCTTGCAGCATGAACTGATAAGTTGTCCATCAAAGGATCAGATAATTAATCTAGTACTGAAAGCATAAGCTACACCTTGCTAGCACTGCAGTGCATACATTGTGGTGAGTAGTAGTATTTTTTTTCACTTTCACTTACTTAGCTAGCGAATGCAGTTAGCTAGTATAGTATGCTCAAACACCAGGATCAAACAGAGATGGATGCTATGTTAGCTAGCTGGCTATGGCTATCAAACAGTGGAACTCTTCCAAGTCAATGTCATCTTTTGGTTTTATTAATTTATTGTCACCGGGGCCCGCCGATGTAACTGCTAAACATACTCATCTCATATGTATATACTCTACTCGATACCATCTACTGTATCTTGCCTACGCCGCTCTGTACCATCACTCATTCATATATCTTTATGTACATATTCTTTATCCCCTTAAACTTGTGTGTATAAGGTAGTAGTTTTGGAATTGTTAGTTAGATTACTTGTTGGTTATTACTGCATTGTCAGAACTAGAAGCACAAGCATTTCGCTACACTCACATTAACATCTGCTAACCATGTGTATGTGACAAATACATTTGATTTGATTTTAAACTGCTCGCTGCTGACTGTACACTGTGCTGCATGATTGTAGTGTGTTAGTTCTTGTACCTATTTTGACTATGACGTTAATATGCTGTCAATGATGTAGGCTGTGTGTAGCGGTTAGGGAGTATGAGATAAAGGTTTGGCTTGGAAAGTTTTGTTCACCTGGTCACATAGCTGATATGTTGTGCACTGAAGTCCACAAGCGTAGGGAAAAGGTGAGAGGAGGAGATCGTGTAGATGTGAGAAGGAATTATACCACAATCAAAGGGATCATGCTGTTTGTATGTGGCTGCTATGAAAGTGAACTGTGTTTGCGTGTGATCAGGGGTGTAATTCATTCCTCCGATTCTGTAAGTCGCTTTGGATAAAAGCGTCTGCTAAATGGCATATTATATTATTATATTATTGAAATGTTTTTCTTAAAACAGAAGCAAACTGAACGAAATGGGGATGAACATACCTGAATTTGTCCAATAGAAATTCTCGTTTGCAACTTTTAGACTACCGATTACACCCTAGATCAGCTAGATGCAGGCAAGAGTGTGCAAGGTGATATTGAATATGTCAATGTCTGTGACATTGATTACTCAAATTTCTCTCGATCTGTGCACCTACGTTGTAAACTTTAACTCATCGGCTAGGTTGTAGCAACTTCATGATGGGTATAGGGAAAATGTTAGTATCATGTAGTAGCCTAAACCTATCGATGTTACATTGACATGGGTGAATGGAATATGAATGACGGTCATCCAATATGCTGTAGCTAATAGATGTAAGGCCATGCTCATTAATAACAATATTGTCCTCCCTCATCTTAAACGGCACCGACCACCAATATATAATATAATAATATATGCCATTTAGGAGACGCTTTTATCCAAAGCGACTTACAGTCATGTGTGCATACATTCTACGTATGGGTGGTCCCGGGGATCGAACCCACTACCCTGGCGTTACAAGCGCCATGCTCTACCAACTGAGCTACAGAAGGACCTGTGATTCACCATCCAAAGTGTAATTAGTGACAAAATGTAAATTGTATCTATATTTAATTCAGGCTGTAACAAAACAAAATGTGGAAAAAGTCAGGGGGTTGATTACTTTCTGAAGGCACTGTACTTACTACTTTAGTAATGTAGAGGTCGTGCTTTATTTGTTATTAAATATGTGTATTAAGGAACAATTGTACCTTGGGGACAGAGGCATTGTCACTACAGATGTCAAATCTTAATTTGACCTATATTCTCACAGCAAAATAATCCTGCAGTAACAGGATTTGAACGTTTAGTCCATAATGTTATTTGATCAGAGGCTAGGCTATTAGCTGTCCAGAAGTAGGCTACATGAGAAGTGCAATGCTGCTAATATAACCGTGTGTTAGTGTGGGTTTTCCATTCATTTATGTATATTGAACAGAAATATATATGCAAAATGTAACAATTTCAAAGATTTTACTGAGTTACAGTTCATATAATGAAATCAGTCAATTGAAATAAATTCCTTAGGCCCTAATCTATGGATCTCACATGACTGGGCAGGGGGTGCAGCCATCGGGGGGTCTGGGAGGGCATAGGCCCACCCACTGAGGAGCCAGGCCCAGCCAATCAGAATGAGTTTTTCTCCACAAAATGACTTTATTACAGACCGTAATACTTCTCAGCACCAAAACAGCAACAAAAGAGTGTTCAAATTAAGATCCTACATCTGTAGCTGTCAGCGTCAGTTCATTCTGCTCCAGTGTGGTCTGTTTTCACTTCATTGCTACCGGTAAGCTTTTCATAGTCAGTGAGCTTTCTTCAGCAATCCTGCCTTGCACAATCCTGTTAGAGGCCTCTCTCTTTCCTTGTCTTGTACTCTATATCATATACACATTATAAACACAGTCAGTACACAAGTCTATATCTTAGTAACATTTGAACATGTGTTTGGCTCTAAACTCACAGAGGCCTATGTATTATCTGATTCCTGTCAGTGGGCCTTGTTAAAGATATGACATACCGTTAACTACCCTCAGTGCTTCCAGGTCTCACTGTCACTTCTTGGCAGACTGGTATTGCTTAAAGGGACATTTCACCACATACACTACTGTTCAAAGGTTTGGGGTCACTTAGAAATGTCAGAGCCTGGACTCGAACTAGGATCTCAAATGGCACAGCTAGCACTGCGATGCAGTGCCTTAGACCACCATGCCACTCGGGAGGCCATTGATGTAGATATGTACACTACACTTCAAAAGTTTGGTGTCACTTAGAAATGGCCTTGTTTTTGAAAGAGAACCACATTTTTTGTTCATTAAAATAACATAATATTAATCGGAAATACAGTGTAGACATTGTTAATACTGTAAATGACTGTTGTAGCTGGAAACGGCTGATTTTTTATGGAGTATCAACATAGGCAAATAGAGGACCATAATAAGCAACCATCACTCCTGTGTTCCAATGACACGTTATGTTAGCTAATCCAAGTTTATTATTTTAAAAGGCTAAATGATCATTAGAAAACCCTTTTGCAAATATGTGCACAGCTGAAAACTGTTTTTATGATTAAAGAAGCAATAAAACTGGCCTTCTTTAGACTAGTTGAGTATCTGGAGCATCAGCATTTGTGGGTCTCGATTACAGGCTCAAATGGCCAGAAACAAATAACTTTCTTCTGAAACTTGTCAGTCTATTCTTGTTCTGATAAATTAAGGCTATTCCATGCAAGAATTTGCCAAGAAACTGAAGATCTCGTACAACGCTGTGTACTACTCCCATCACAGAACAGCGCAAACTGGCCCTAACCATAATAGAAAGAGGAATGGGATGCCCTCGTGTACAACTGAGCAAGAGGACAAGTACGTTAGTGTCTAGTTTGAGAAACAGACACCTCACAAGTCCTCAACTGGCAGCTTCATTAAATAGTAGCCTTAAAACACCAGTCTCAACGTCAACAGTGAGGAGGCGACTTTGTCCAGTGTCTGTGTTCTTGCCCATCTTAATCTTTTGTTTTTATTGGCCAGTCTGAGATATGGCTTTTTCAATGCAACTCTGCCTAGAAGTCTAGCATCCCGGAGTCGCCTCTTCACTGTTGACATTGAGACTGGTGTTTTGTGGGTACTATTTAATGAAGCTGCCAGTTGAGGACTTGTGAGGTGTCTGTTGGTTCTGGTAGACTGTTTTGTCTACCAGAGCCAATTCACCCTTTAAATGGAAATGTAAGGTCCCTGGACTAAGGAGTAACGATAGGCTCCTTTAGTCCAATATTGGGCCATGATATTTCTAGCTGTTGTACATACAGTGGGGAAAAAAAGTATTTAGTCAGCCACCAATTGTGCAAGTTCTCCCACTTAAAAAGATGAGAGAGGCCTGTAATTTTCATCATAGGTACATTTCAACTATGACAGACAAAATGAGAAAAAAATCCAGAAAATCACATTGTAGGATTTTTTAATTAATTTATTTGCAAATGATGGTGGAAAATAAGTATTTGGTCACCTACAAACAAGCAAGGTTTCTGGCTCTCACAGACCTGTAACTTCTTCTTTAAGAGGTTCCTCTGTTCTCCACTCGTTACCTGTATTAATGGCACCTGTTTGAACTTGTTATCAGTATAAAAGACACCTGTCCACAACCTCAAACAGTCACACTCCAAACTCCACTATGGCCAAGACCAAAGAGCTGTCAAAGGACACCAGAAACAAAATTGTAGACCTACACCAGGCTGGGAAGACTGAATCTGCAATAGGTAAGCAGCTTGGTTTGAAGAAATCAACTGTGGACGCAATTATTAGGAAATGGAAGACATACAAGACCACTGATAATCTCCCTCGATCTGGGGCTCCACGCAAGATCTCACCCCGTGGGGTCAAAATGATCACAAGAACGATGAGCAAAAATCCCAGAACCACACGGGGGGACCTAGTGAATGACCTGCAGAGAGCTGGGACCAAAGTAACAAAGCCTACCATCAGTAACACACTACGCAGCCAGGGACTCAAATCCTGCAGTGCCAGACATGTCCCCCTGCTTAAGCCAGTACATGTCCAGGCCCGTCTGAAGTTTGCTAGAGAGCATTTGGATGATCCAGAAAAAGATTGGGAGAATGTCATATGGTCAGATGAAACCAAAATATAACTTTTTGGTAAAAACTCAACTCGTCGTGTTTGGAGGCCATAGAATGCTGAGTTGCATCCAAGGAACACCATACCTACTGTGAAGCATGGGGGTGGAAACATCATGCTCTGTGGCTGTTTTTCTGCAAAGGGACCAGGACGACTGATCCATGTAAAGGAAAGAATGAATGGGGCCATGTATCGTGAGATTTTGAGTGAAAACCTCCTTCCATCAGCAAGGGCATTGAAGATGAAACGTGGCTGGGTCTTTCAGCATGACAATGATCCCAAACACACCGCCCGGGCAACGAAGGCGCTGGAGTGGCCTAGCCAGTCTCCAGATCTCAACCCCATAGAAAATCTTTGGAGGGAGTTGAAAGTACGTGTTGCCCAGCAACAGCCCCAAAACATCATTGCTCTAGAGGAGATCTGCATGGAGGAATGGGCCAAAATACCAGCAACAGTGTGTGAAAACCTTGTGAAGACTTACAGAAAACGTTTGACCTCTGTCATTGCCAACAAAGGGTATATAACAAAGTATTGAGATAAACTTTTGTTATTGACCAAATACTTATTTTCCACCATAATTTGCAAATAAATTAATTAAAAATCCTACAATCTGATTTTCTGGATTTTTTTTCCCTCATTTTGTCTGTCATAGTTGAAGTGTACCTATGCTGACAATTACAGGCCTCTCTCATCTTTTTAAGTGGGAGAACTTGCACAATTGGTGGCTGACTAAATACTTTTTTGCCCCACTATATAACAGGGGTTTATATATATTTTGTTTTATATTTTTTTTTTTACAAGGGTACTGACAAGTGACTAAATGATTCCAGCTGCATCAAAAACCAATAAAGTGTCGACTTCAACTTCTGGATCAATTCATTGTGATAATTATGAAATGTATTTGGATAAACTAGCTTATCATTTGTCATTTAAACTTAAATGTGTTGGCAAAGTAACCATGTTTCAATAAAACAGCAGATTAGTCTGTCAATATAGCAAATAAGTTGACATGACTTGTATTCAAGGCCAAGTTTATTTGCTCAGGAGACCGAGGTGATTTTACACAGCAGTACACAGGAACAGTTATGGCAATGTATGACATATATACAGTAGAAAGAAAAATATACTACTTACACTTATAAGAAATACTACAGTTCTACAAAGGGAATACTTACATAATATGGTATGTTTGGTGGGTGCAGTGAGGTGTTCTGAGTCACTTTGATACAAGGGGAGATTGTTGTTATGGGACCTTTCACATCTCTTGAGTCATCAACTTATTTGTTCATGGCCAATCATTGTGTACTGTCTGTATTCCTACAGTGGCAGCACGGTGTAGAATATGAGACATCCCACAAACACACATTAACTGGCTAGTTATAACACACAGTTATAGTTACTCCAAGACTAATATGAGTCATAAAGTCAAAGTAATTCCGCTACTCTCCGCCAACATCATTAAAACATGCACCCAGTTCTGATCCGAATGAGAGGCACCGAGGCTAGCTACTGTAGACTAGTTAGCTAACTAGCTATAATATTGTACTACGGTATATTTTAAGTATAGCAAAAACAGCTAGCTAAATTTGGCTAGCCTGGCTTGTAGAGGTACTAGCAAGCCTCGTTATGGCCAAATCGATCAAATTGTACTTTACTGAAAAACACTGCCTTGTATAAAAAGATAGGTTTACCGACAGCTATCGACAGCAAAACAACTGACTTGTTTGTCATTTGCCCTCCTGAGTCCAGGTCCAGCTGGTCTAGGCTGCCGCCGCTGCTTGCTGGTCTCGCAACTCTTCTTCAGTTTATTATTCCGGCACAAATAAATAGGGCTGTGTGTTCCTATGTAAAAGAACATAAAAAAATGTTTCATCGTCCAGCTCTTCTTGGGAAGAGGAATCATCAGAAGCAGCCATTGTAGCTAATTATTTAGCAATCTCGGATCGACAGTGCATGGTAACATAGCTCCAATGAAACTGTAAACTGGTACCGCCCCCGTTTGGAAAAGCCTGCCTTCGAGTTTGGGAGCAAGGAAGTAGGGCTCCCGTCAGGCTGTAGTCTTTACAAAGTCAGGGAAAATGAGTCAACCTAGATATGCTGCAACATCGTTGGGAGAAGTCCAATGGCTCTATTGAAGAAGGACAACCATATCTACTCCCTGATACTGTGATCGTGCAATCGGCGAAACACAAAGGCCACAATAATTGCTACAAAACATGACTCCATTTTTTTTAGATCAGGCAGTAGGCTCAATCAACCAATGATGTTTCCCAGTGTGGAAATAAAAAAGACAGGTCTAGTGCATAATTATGCCTGAAACACCCTCTCATCAATCAGATTTAATAGATCTGTCTTTTCTTGTCTTTCATAAGAATCTTTTAACGCTGACATTTATTTTTGTCATATTATTAAGAGACAAATTACATCTACATTTAAGTCATTTAGCAGGCGCTCTTATCCAGATGACAGTGTGTCTGAACTGAAAGGCTGCGTGGCTCAGAGCCGGCTGCTGCTGTCTCGTCAAAACACAAGCACAAACTAGATGGTAACTTTACATGAAGTAAAGATGTGCGGCTTGCTTTAGATTTTTTTTTTAAATGTGGTAGTGTAAGAAGTTGACATAGTTTTACTTTACTAAATAAAGCAAAGCAGTTACATGTAGTCAAAGTTACATTTACTAAAATAATTGGTCTGATTACTTTGATAGACTACTTTATCAACCTTATTACTTTGGATTGTGGCACAATCAGATCACGAAATGTCTAAACTACAGTTGTTGTGAAAACTGAAAGAATAAAGACAGGACAAAGTGATCTTCTGTCAGAAGATGGGAATAAAAGGCAGGATCATGTGATTTTCTGTCAGAAGATGGGAATAAAAGGCAGGATCATGTGATCTTCGGTCAGAAGATGGGAATAAAAGGCAGGATCATGTGATCTTCTGTCAGAAGATGGGAATAAAAGGCAGGATCATGTGATCTTCGGTCAGAAGATGGGAGTAAAAGGCAGGATCATGTGATTTTCTGTCAGAAGATGGGAATAAAAGGCAGGATCATGTGATTTTCTGTCAGAAGATGGGAATAAAAGGCAGGATCATGTGATTTTCTGTCAGAAGATGGGAATAAAAGGCAGGATCATGTGATCTTCGGTCAGAAGATGGGAATAAAAGGCAGGATCATGTGGACAACACTTTTAGGAAAGCAAAGCAACGCAGAATAATAGATGCACAATTTTATTTTGTAAAACCTTCAGTGTAAATTAAGTTTGATTTTAGTTGAATGATGATGTAATGATTAGAATATTGTAGGCTATTAATTTGGAGAGAGAAATATGATGGTGCATCTAGTGATGAAAGCGCTTTAGAAGTTTTTTTTTGTAGTTGAAGAACTATGTAGAATAGGTTCGTATGTAGACCTACTGATAGCTAGCTGTAGTTCTATCTAATTTTTAAAAAACTCTTTAGGCTAACAGTGATCGCTGAAAAGTACATTTCCTGAAGAAAATGTGATGTGCTTTCTAGCTTGTTTAAAAGTATGTATGGTTTTGAAATAAGTTATAGTAGTGGTAGTGTCTACAGTTTTAATTAATGGTGAATAGTTATAGTTGAACATGTAGGTTGATGAAAATATTGATTGATTGATTGATTGGTTCATAGGATAGGATAACCTGAACATGTGAAAGTTGGTTTGTTGTCTTTAGCTTGAACAGTTCAAGAGTTGCAATTATTATTGATGGATATTATACTGTATGCTAATGTATGCACATTTAAGTATTTATTTTACAGTGCCTTCAGAAAGTATTCACAATTTAATTTTAAAAATGTAGAATCTATGAGAATAGAAAGGTTCAGAACTTTTGTGAAACATCGCAGCACAGTTGAAAAATGTATGGTAAATATAAATTAAATCTGGATGGTGTTCAGAGATAGATGGGAGGGGTTGAGTGGAGCTGAATGGGACTAAAAACCATCAAAATATAACTATTGTAAAATATACTGTGCCCGTGAACTGTATATAGTATGTATAAGCTGTAAGTAGAAGCCTACGTTTTGTTGTCCATTAGTTTCCTCCAATTAGGGGAGGGTTGTTAGGGGAAAATAATACATTAAAAATATAAAAATATATTTTATATATATATATATATATATATATATATATTTTTTTTAAAAGTATATGGGGGATTGGAAAAGTGGCAATTACATTGATGGAAGTCACAATCTATCTGTGATATTACAGCTGATCTACCCCTTAATTAAAAAAAAAATAATAATAAAGTATTCACAGTTCTTGTCTTTGCCACATCTTGTTGTGTCACAGCCTGAATTTAAAATAGATTAAATTGAGATGTTGTGTAGCTGGCCAACACACAATACCTCATAATGGCAAAGTGGAATTATGTTTACTACTAATTAATTTAAAAAGAAAAGCTGAAATGTCTTGAGCCAATAACTATTCAACCCCTTTGTTATGGCAAGCATGAATAAGTTAAAATGTGCTTAACGTGTAACGTAATAAGTTGCATGGGCTCATCTCTGTGTGCAATCATAGTGTTTAACATGATTTTTGAATGACTACTTCATCTCTGTACCCCACACAAACAATTCTCTGTAAGGTCCCACAATCGAGCAGTGAATTTCAAACACAGATTCAACCATAAAGACCAGGGAGGTTATCCAATGCCTTGCATAGAAGGGCACCTATTGGTAGAGCATGGTGAAGTTATTAATTACACGTTGGATGGTGTATCAATACATCCAGTCACTACAAAGATACACTCATCCTTTATAACTTAGTTGCCGGAGCGGAAGGTAACCACTCAGGCATTACACCATGAGGCTAATGGTGACTTTAAAAGTGTTACAGACACTGACGATGCCCCAGCAACGTGGTAGTTACTCCACAAAACTAACCTAAATGAAAAGAAGGAAGCCTGTACAGAATAAAAATAATCCAAAACATGCATCCTGTTTGCAATAAGGCACTAAAGTAAAACTGCAAAAAATGTGGCAAAGAAATTAGCTTTATTTCCTGAATAGTAAATGTTATGTTTGATGCAAATCCAATACGACACATCACTGAGTACCACTCTTCACATTTTCCATTATGCTGCATCACGTTAGGGGAATAAACGTAATAGAGCTAAGCATAGGCAAAATCCTAGAGGAAAATATTGTTCAGTCTGCTTTCTAACAGACACTGGGAGACAAATTCACCTTTTAACTGGACAATAACCTAAAACACAAGGCCAAATATACACTCAAGTTGCTTACCAAGATGATATGAAATCTTCCTGAGTGGCCCAGTTACTGTTTTTGCTTAAATCGTCTTGAAAATCTATGGCAAGACTTGAAAATGGCTGTTTAACAATGATCAACAACCAACTTGACAGAGCTTGAAGAATTTTAAAAAGTATAATGTCCAAATATTGTACAATCCAGGTGTGCAAAGCTCTTAGAGCTGTAATTGCTGCCAAAGGTGATTCTAACATGTATTGTCTCAGGGGGTTGAATACTTATGTAATCAAGGCAAAGGATGAAGAATCTCAAATATAATATACTGTATATTGGATTTGTTTAACACTTTTTTGGTTATTACATGATTCCATAGCTGTGATTTCATAGTTGTGATGTCTTCACTAATTATTATACAATGTAGAAAATAGTCAAAATAAAGAAAACCCCTTGAATGAGTAGGTGTGTCCAAACTTTTGACTGGTACTATACAGTCGTGGCCAAAAGGTTTGAGGATGAATTTTCACAAAGAAGAATTTTCACAAAGTCTGCTACCTCAGTTTGTATGATGCATTTTATGAAGAGTGATCAGATGAATTGCAATTATTTGCAAAGTCCCTCTTTGCCATGCAAATTGTAACGTTCGTCGTCGGGCGAAAGAGAGGAGGACCAAAATGCAGCGTGATGATGATTATCCATTTTAATAGAATACTTTAACAACGAACAAAAACAATAAACCGACAAAATGAACGAAGACTAAACAGTCCCGTAACGCGAACACAAACACAGGAACACTGGAAACAGGAACAATCACCCACACCCCACAATACAAAACAGGCTACCTAAATATGGTTCCCAATCAGAGACAACGACAAACACCTGCCTCTGATTGAGAACCATATCAGGCCAAACACATCGAAACAGACAAACTAGACATACAACATAGAATGCCCACTCATATCACACCCTGACCAAACAAAACATAGAAACAAACAACGCAAACTATGGTCAGAGTGTAACACAACTGAACTGAATCCCAAAAAAACATTTCCACTGCATTTCAGCCCTGCCACAAAAGAACCAGCTGACATCATGTCAGTGATTCTCTCGTTATAACACAGGTGTGAGTGTTGACGAGGACAAGGCTGGAGATCACTCTATCATGCTGATTGAGTTCGAATAACAGACTGGAAGCTTCAAAAGGAGGGTGGTGCTTGGAATCATTGTTCTTCCTCTGTCAGCCATGGTTACCTGCAAGGAAACATGTGCCGTCATCATTGCTTTGCACAAAAAGGGCTTCACCGGCAAGGATATTGCTGCACCGAAATCAACCATTTATCAGATCATCAAAAACTTCAAGGAGAGCGGTTCAATTGTTGTGAAGAAGGCTTCAGGGCGCCCAAGAAAGTCCAGCAAGCGCCAGGACCGTCTCCTAAAGTTGATTCAGCTGCCGGCACCACCAGTACAGAGCTTGCGCAGGAATCGCAGCAGGCAGTTGTGAGTCATCTACACGCACAGTGAGGCGAAGACGTTTGGAGGATGGCCTGGTGTCAAGAAGGGCAGCAAAGAGGCCTCTCCTATCCAGGAAAAACATCAGGGACAGACTGATATTATGTCAAAAGTGCAGGGATTGGACTGCTGAGGACTGGGGTAAAGTCATTTTCTCTGATGAATCCCCTTTCTGATTGTTTGGGGCATCCGGAAAAAAGCTTGTCCGGAGAAGACAAGGTGAGCGCTACCATCAGTCCTGTGTCATGTCAATAGTAAAGCATCCTGAGACCATTCATGTGTGTGGTTGCTTCTCAGCCAAGGGAGTGGGCTCACTCACAATTTTGGCTAAGAACACAGCCATGAATAAAGAATGGTACCAACACATCATCCGAAAGCAACTTCTCCCAACCATCCAGGAACAGTTTGATGACGAACAATGCATTTTCTAGCATGATGGAGCACTTTGATTATGCAAGAATGGGCTGCCATCAGCCAGGATGTGGTCCAGAAGTTAATTGACAGCATGCCAGGGCGGATTGCATAGGTCTTGAAAAAGAAGGGTCAACATTGCAAATATTGACTATTTGCATCAACTTCGTGTAATTGTCAATAAAAGCCTATGACACTTATGAAATGCTTGTAATTATACTTCAGTATTCCATAGTATTCCATCTGACAAAAATATCTCAAAACACTGAAGCAGCAAACTTTGTGGAAATTAATATTTGTGTCATTCTCAAAACATTTGACCACGACTGTATATACTTTTTTAATGTTCAAATCTTTCTTCCACTTTGACATTACAGAGCATTTTGTGTGGATCATTGATAAAAAAAAGGCAATTAAATCCATTTTAATCCGACCTTGTAACACAACAAAATGTGGAAAAAGTGGAGTGTGAATACTTTGTGAAGTCACTTAATAGTGCAGACAAGAGTTAGACCAGAGCTAGTGTGATCCAGAGTTAGCTAATTATGCACAGGACCAGATCAAACCAGCGCTACTGCAGACCAGAGCAGTAGTTTGGTCAGTAGTTGTGGTCAGTGTCTAAACTACAGTTGTTGCATGTGAAAACTGAAAGAAGTTCTTTGAGAAGAGATTGGGTGAAATATGAAGCGAGTGAACTAAGACAGCTTCACTCTGTCCAATTAGAGCAGCAAGATCAATTGTACAGCCTTCGCTTCTCTTTACAGACAGGCGAACTAGCCAGTTGAGTTATTTAGAGCGCAGAGCATGATCCTGAGAAGGAGGATGATGCGCTGTTGCCTCGGATGCTTCCTTGTAGCTACTTTCTTGGTGTTCACAATTCTTCACCATAATTACACTATTGTTCTAAATTCAATTGCCTTCTTCACCCTCATCATAATATTTGCCTGTGTTGAATAGCGTTCCAAATAATAATAATAAGTATGATGAAGATTTAAAGGGGAGAGTCATGCTTCGCAAGCCCGAATACAAATATGAGAGAAGAAAGGGCTTCATGTTTGTAGAGTTACAGCCGCGAGCTGCCCAGTGACACGAGCCTACCAGACGAACTAAATTACTTCTATGCTCGCTTCAAGGCAAGTAACACTGAAACATGCTTGAGAGCATCAGCTGTTCTGGACGATTGTGTGATCACGCCGTAGTCAATGTGAATAAGACCTATAAAGAGGTCAACATTCACAAGGCCGCAGGGCTAGACGGATTACCAGGGCGTGTACTCCAAGCATGCGCTGACCAACTGGCAAGTGTCTTCACTGACATTTTCAACTTGTCCCTGACTTATTCTGTAATACCAACATGTTTCAAGCAGACCACCATAGTCCCTGTGCCCAAGAACACTAAATCAACCTGCCTAAATGACTACTGACCCATAGCACTCACGTCTGTAGCCATGAAGTGCTTTGAAAGGCTGGTCATGGCTCACATCAACACCATTATCCCAGAAACCCTAGACCCTCTCCAATTTGTATACCGCCCCAACAGATTCACAGATGATGCAATCTCTATTGCACTCAACACTGCCCTTTCCCATCTGGACAAAAGGAACACTTATGTGAGAATGCTATTCATTGACTACAGCTCAGCGTTCAACACCATAGTTCTCTCAAAGCTCATCAATAAGCTAAGGACCCTAGGACTAAACACCTCCCTCTGCAACTGGATCCTGGTCTTCCTGAGGGCCGCCCCCAGGTGGTAATGGTAGGTAACAATACATTTGCCATGCTAATCCTCAACATGGGGGCCCCTCAGGGGTGCGTGCTTATTCCCCTCCTGTACTCCCTGTTCACTCATGACTGCATGGCCAGGCACGACTCCAACACCATCGTCAAGTTTGCCGATGACACAACAGTGTTAGGCCTGATCACCGACAACGATGAGACAGCCTATAGGGAGGAGGTCAGAGACCTGGCTGTGTGGTGCCAGGACAACAACCTCTCTCTCAACGTGATCAACACAAAGGAGATGATTGTGGACTGAATGAAAAGGAGGACAGAGCACACCCTCATTCTTATCGACAGGGCTGTAGTGGAGCAGATTGAGAGCTTCAAGTTCCTTGGTGTCCACATTACCAACAAACTATCATGGTCCAAACACTAAGACAGTCATGAAGAGGACCCGACAAACCCTATTCCCCCTCAGGAGACTGAAAATATTTGGCATGGGTCCTCAGATCCTCAAAAGGTTCTACAGCTGCACCATTGAGAGCATCCTGACTGGTTACATCACTGCCTGATATGGCAACTGCTCGGCCTCCTATCACAAGGCACTACAGAGGGTAGTGCGTACGGCCCGGTACATCACTGGGTCCAAGCTTCCTGCCATCCAGGACCTCTATACCAGGGGATGTCAGAGGAAGGCCCTAAACATTGTCAAGGACTCTAGCGACCCTAGTCAAGGGCTACCTAGACCCCTCTTTTACTCTGCTGCTATTCTCTGTTTATTATCTATGCATAGTCACTTTAACTCTACTTACATGTGCATATTACCTCAATTACCTCAACTAAACATTGTGCCCCAGCACATTGACTCTGTACCAGTATCACCTGTATATAACCTTGCTATTGCTACTTTACTGCTGCTTTTTATTTATTTGTTACTTTTATTATCTATTTTTTTTACTTAACACAGATTTTTCTTAACTTCTTAAAGCATTGTTGGTTAAGGGCTTGCAAGTAAGCATTTAATTCGGCACATGTGACAAATACAATTTGATTAGACTTTTTATTATTACTTATTAATGATCTATTTTATGTATGTGAGTGTAATTATTTATCTTTTAGATGGGGGTGCTTGATGCCTGGGTGGGTAGGGCCTCCACTCTAAGTTGCTAACTCTTGCTGATTGAACAGCAGCTTGTGAACATCTTGATCCAGTCATTTGTAGTCTTGGTGGGAGATCTACAGTGGGGTACTCCAGATGTTTGATCTCTTCATTCCAGACTTGGCTTCATCCACTGAGAGAGCATCCTGCTTATTGTGCACTTCTGTCAGACCTGAATTTTAAAAATTTGATTCCATGCCCTTTTAAGCTGTGCTACTGATCCAAGCCCAGCTTTCAGAACACACGCTCACACTCCATCCAACCAGAACCCTACTGGTATGATTGACGTCTGGAAGGGATGTTGATGAATGAAACTGACGCTAGGAGAAAAAAAAGAAGTGTGTCTATGGAGGGAAGGAGGGGAGTGGGTGATGGACAGACAGACAGACAGACAGACAGACAGACAGACAGACAGACAGACAGACAGACAGACAGACAGACAGACAGACACGTAACCCCCCACAAAAACTTATATCACATGCAGTATGTACAGTACATCACATGAGGTAAACAAGGGAAGGGAATTTACTTTTTTACAGCCTAATATTATTTATGAAAAGCATGAATATTAAAGTTACAGCTGTGTGTCTTTGTTCCTTCAGAATGATGCATTGGGCAGGCCGCATTGAGAAGGAGCTGGAGAAGACTATACAGTTGGTCACTGGAACCCAGCAGATAAGAGGGGTAAGTACTGGGAACTGGACTTCGTTTGAGGTTTAAGATCATATCTGATCCCATGCATCTACTGCAGAGGTAGCCTGCATGGTTCTGTCATACTATCCAGGTCTGTGCCCAAACAATTCAAGCTTTTACTTTTAAAAATGCACCTTTCCAGAAACAAGTCTCTCACTGTTGCCGCTGGTTATAGACCCCCCTCAGCCCCCAGCTGTGCCCTGGACACCATATGTGAATTGATTTCCCCCAATCTATCTTCAGAGTTCGTACTGTTAGGTGACCGAAACTCGGATATGCTTAACACCCCGGCCGTCTTACAATCTAAGCTAGACGCCCTCAATCTCACACAAATTATCTAGGAACCTACCAGGTACAACCCTAAATCTGTAACCATGGGCAACCTCTTAGATATCATCCTGACCAACTTTCCTTCTAAATACACCTCTGCTGTCTTCAACCAGGATCTCAGTGATCACTGCCTCATTGCCTGCGTGCGTAATGGGTCCGCGGTCAAACGACCACACCTCATCACTGTCAAACGCTCCCTAAAACACTTCAGTGAGCAGGCCTTTCTAATCGACCTGTCTCGGGTATCCTGGAAGTATATTGACCTCATCCCGTCAATAGAGGATGCCTGGTTATTCTTTAAAATTGCTTTCCTCACCATCTTAAAAAAGCATGCACCATTCAAAATTTAGAACTAAGAACAGATATAGCCCTTGGTTCACCCAAGACTTGACTGCCCTTGACCAGCACAAAACATCCTGTGGCTTTCTGCATTAGCATCGAATAGCCTCCGTGATATGCAACTTTTCAGGAAAGTCAGGAACCAATATACACATAGTCAGTTAGGAAATCTAAGGCTAGCTTTTTCAAACAGAAGTTTGCATCCTGTAGCACTAATTCGAAAACATTTTGGGACACTGTAAAGTCCATGGAGAATAAGAGCACCTCTTCCAAGCTGCCCACTGCACTGAGTCTAGCCTCTCTGGGATAGGGGGCAGTATTTTCACGTCCGGATGAGAAGCATGCCCAAAGTAACTGCTTGCTACTCAGGCCCAGAAGCTAGGATATGATTATTATTAGTATATTTGGATAGAAAGCACTCTGATATTTATAAAACTGTTTGAACAATGTCTGTGAGTATAACATAACTGATTTGGCAGGGAAATCTTTTTTTGAGGTCAACCTGTTTTCAATTAGGTTTCTATGGCAAGCCCGTTTTAATAGAAATATGCGTGCAGTTCCTATGGCTTCCACTAGATGTCAACAGTCGTTAGAAATTGGTTGATGTTTTTCCTTTGAGGAACGAAGAAGTAGCCCTTTCCTTTCTGGGAGTCGAGCCAAGTGGACTCTTTTGTTTGGGGCGAGCGACCTGAAGCTCGCTCCACTTTGATTTTATCCGCTATTGAACACAGTTTATCCCATCTTAAATTTGATTGATTATTTATGTTTTAAAATACCAAAAGTTGGAGTAGGAAAGTTGTTTGAAATGTGTGGACCAAGATTCCAGGTAATTTATTAGATAATTTGTAGCCATGTTGGGTGAGTTGGAACCGGTGTTTTTCTGAATAAACGAGCCAAATAAATGGACATTTTGGGGATATAACGACGGAATTAATCAAACAAAAGGACAATTTGTGATGTTTATGGGACAAATTGGAGTGCCAACAGAAGAAGATCTTCAAAGATAAGCCATTAATTATATTGTTATTTCTGAGTTTTGTGTCGCGCCTGGAGGGTTGAAATATGATTGTCAGGTGTTTGTTTGATGGGGTGCTGTACTCAGATAATAGCATGGTTTTCTTTTGCCGTAAAGCCTTTTTGAAATCTGACATGGTGGCTGGATTAACAAGAAGTTAAGCTTTATTTTTGTGTATTGCACTTGTGATTGTATGAAAGTTAAATATTTCTAATCATTTAATTTTAATTTGTCGCTCTGCCATTTCACCGGATGTTGTCAAATCGATCCCGCTAACGGGATTTGATCCAAACACTGTCACCACCGATAAATCTACGATAATCGATCATTTCAATAAGCATTTTTCTACGGCTGTCCATGCTTTCCACCTGGCTACACCTACCCCGGCCAACAGCTTTGCACTCCCTGCAGCAACTTGCCCAAGCGCCCCCGCTTCTCCTTCACCCAAATCCAGACAGATGATGTTCTGAAAGAGCTGCAAAATCTGGATCCTACAAATCAGCTGGGCTAGACAATCTGGACCCTCTCATTCTAAAATGATCTGCCGAAATTGTTGCAACCCCTATTACTAGCCTGTTCAACCTCTCTTTCATATCGTCTGAGATTTCCAAATATTGGAAAGCTGACTGAGTCATCCCCCTCTTCAAAGGGGGAGACACTCTAGACCCAAACTGTTACAGACCTATATTCATCCTACCCTGCCTTTCTAAGGTCTTCGAAAGCCAAGTTAACAAACAGATTTCCAACCATTTCGAATCCCACCATACCTTCTCCGCTATGCAATCTGGTTTCAGAGCTGGTCATGGGTGCACCTCAGCCACACTCAAGGTCCTAAAAGATATCATAACCGCCATCGATAAGAGACATTTCTGTGCAGCCATATTCATCGACCTGGCCAAGGCTTTCGACTCTGTCAATCACCACATTCTTATCGGCAGACTCAACAGCCTTGGTTTCTCAAATGATTGCCTCGCCTGGTTCACCAACTACTTCTCTGATAGAGTTCAGTGTGTCAAACCGGACGGTTCTGGCCTAGAATATGTGGACAACTACAAATACCTAGGTGTCTGGTTAGACTATAAACTCTCCTTCCAGACTTACATTAAGCATCTCAAATCCAAATAAAATCTAGAATTGGCTTCCTAATTCACAACAAAGCATCCTTCACTCATGCTGCAAACAAACCCTATCCTACCGATCCTTGACCTCGGTAACATCATTTACAAAACAGCCTCCATTACTCTACTCAACAAATTGGATGTAGTCTATCACAGTGCCATCTGTTTTTATCACCAAAGCCCGATATACTATCCACCACTGCGGCCCTCGCTTCATACTCGCCGCCAAACCCACTGGATCCAGGTCATCTACAAGTCTCTGCTAGGTAAAGCCCCGTCTTATCTCAGCTCACTGGTCACCATAGCAGCACCCACCCGTAGCACGCGCTCCAGCAGGTATATCTCACTGGTCACCCCCAAAGCCAATTCTTCCTTTGGCCGCCTTTCCTTCCAGTTCTCTGCTGCCAATGACTGGAACGAATTGCAAAAATCACTGAAGCTGGAGACTCATATCTCATTCACTAGCTTTAAGCACCAGCTATCAGAGCAGCTCACAGATCACTGCACCTGTACATATCCCATCTGTAAATAGCCCATCCAACTACCTCATCCCCATACTGTATTTATTTATTTATCTTTCTCCTTTGCACCCCAGTATCTCTACTTGCACATTCATCTTCTGCACATCTACCATTCCAGTGTTTAATTGCTATATTGTATTTACTTCGCCACCATGGCCTATTTATTGCCTTTACCTCCCTTATCCTACCTCATTTGCATTCACTGTATATAGACTTTTTCTACTGTATTATTGACTGTATGTTTGTTTATTCCATGTGTAACTCTGTGTTGTTGTATGTGTCAAACTACTTTGCTTTATCTTGGCCAGGTTGCAGTTGTAAATGCGAACTTGTTCTCAACTAGCCTACCTGGTTAAATAAAGGTGAAATAAAAGTAGATAATATACAAAAGTGAAATAAACAATGAAAATGAAGAGTCAACATTACACTCTCAGAAGTTAAAAAATAATAAAGACATTTCAAATGTAATATTATGTCTATATACAGTATTGTAACAATGTGCAAATGGTTCAAGTACAAAAGGAAAAATGAATAAACATATGGGTGATGGCTTTGTTATCATTTACATTTACATTTAAGTAATTTAGCAGACGCTCTTATCCAGAGAGGAATGGTTGTAGAATTTAGCGGCTATTTTCTGGATTTTGATAGAGGGTTTCGGCCTAATTCGGCTCTGTGTGCATTATTTTGTGTTTTACGTTGTACACTGACAATATTTTTGTAGAATTCTGCATGCAGAGTCTCAATTTGGTGTTTGTCCCATTTTGTGAATTCTTGGTTGGTGGCTGGACCCCAGACCTCACAACCATAAAGGGCAATGGGTTCTATAACTGATTCAAGTATTTTTAGCCAAATCCTAATTGGTATGTCAAATTCTATGTTCCTTTTGATGGCATAGAAGGCCGTTCTTGCCTTGTCTCTCAGATCGTTCACAGCTTTGTGAAAGTTACCTGTGGTGCTGATGTTTAGGCCAAGGTATGTATCGTTTTTAGTGTGCTCTAGGGAAATGGTGTCTAGATGGAATTTGTATTTGTGTTCCTGGCGACTGGACCTTTTTTGGAACAACATTATTTTGGTCTTACTGAGATTTACTGTCAGGGCCCAGGTCTGTCAGAAACTGTGCAGAAGATCTAGGTGCAGCTGTACACACTCCTTGGTTGGTGACAGAAGCACCAGATCATCAGCAAATAGTAGACATTTGACTTCAGGTTTTAGTAGGGTGAGGCCGGGTGCTGCAGACATTCTAGTGCCCTCGCCAATTTGTTGATATATATGTTGAAGAGGGTGAGGCTTAAGCTGCATCCCTGTCTCACCCCACGGCCCTGTGTGTATTTTTCACATATTTTAACCACGCACTTGTTGTTTGTGTACATGGATTTTATAATGTTGTATGTTTTTCCCCCAACACCACTTTCTATCCATTTGTATAGCAGACCCTCATGCCAAATTGGGTCAAAGGCTTTTTTGAAATCAACAAAGCATGAGAAGACTTTGCCTTTGTTTTGGCTTGTTTGTTTGTCAATTAGGGTGTGCAGAGTGAATACGTGGTCTGTCGTAGGATAATTTGGTAAAAAGCCAATTTGACATTTGCTCTGTACTGAGGAAATGTACAAGTCTGCTATTTATGATAATGCAGAGGGTTTTCCCAGGGTTGTGGTTGACGCATTTCCCACGGTAGTTATTGAGGTCAAATTTGTCCCCATATTTATGGATTGGGGTGATCAGTCCTTGGTTCCAACTATTGGGGAAGATGCCAGATCTAAGGATGATCTAAGGATTAAAAAGTATAGCCAATTGTAATTTGTTGTCTGTATATTTTATCATTTCATGTAGGATACCATCAACACCACAGGCCTTTTTGGGTTGGATGGTTTGTATTTCATCCTGTAGTTCATTCAAGGTCATTGGATAATCCAGTGGGTTCTGGTCATCTTTAATAGTTGATTCTAAGATTTGTATTTGATCATGTATATGTTTTTGCTGTTTGTTCTTTGTTATAGAGCCAAAAAGATTGGAGTTTACCCATACATCTCCATTTTGGATAGATACACTGTGTCATGACATTGGCCTCTTTGGGTATAGCAACCCCATCCCCCTCTCCCTGCCTCCCCCTTGCCTCCTTCAACTGGGCTGCTGTGGTCAGAGGTCGTAAATTCCTGAGAAGACCCTGCTACATGGCCACATAGTATAGAGAGAGTACATTTTCATAGAGGACAAAGGAAATCCTTCTACCTCACAGAACTTGAGGTACGAACAAATTTCATGTTCCGGAGAAAGTATAAAAGATTGGTGAAGAATCCAGCTACGAACTGGTCCGTTTGTCACAACTTGGGGAAGCCCATAATGTGGTTTATATAATAGCCTCAGATATGAGGTTTACATCTAATTGTTGTATAAGATGAATTAGTATGATACTGTTTGTATAATTGTGTAATATGATTTTGGACTGTTTAATGAAGAAAAATACAATTCCCTTTTGATTTGAACTAAATCAGAGGACCGCCCCTGAGCCCAGTTTGGGTCACACATCCTGGGACAGCCCTCTTCGGCCCTTCCGAATCAAACCCCCACTCAGGTTTTCGATCAGCAGACCGAGCTTACCTCAATTACGAGATGGCTTGTAACGGCGTTCTTCGTTTGTAGAAAGAGAGTCGGACCGAAATGCAGCGTGGTGGTTACTCATGACTTTAATGAAAAAAAGTGACACATGAAAATAACTATACAAATGCAAAACAACAAACGGAACGTGAAACCTAATTACAGCCTATCTGGTGAAACTACACAGAGACAGGAACAATCACCCACGAAATACACAGTGAAACCCAGGCTACCTAAATACGGTTCCCCATCAGAGACAACAAGAATCACCTGACTCTGATTGAGAACCGCCTCAGGCAGCCAAGCCTATACTAGACACACCCCTAATCAACCACAATCCCAATGCCTACAAAAACCCCAATAAGACAATACAATAACCCCATGTCACACCCTGGCCTTCTCCATTAGGAGGGACAAAGGTTGTAGACCATTGCTGACTCTTTTGTCCATACCACGTGGTTAAAATCTTAGATTATCGACAGAATAAGAACAAGTCTTTGATATTAATTACTAGTCTGCAGCTAGGAATTCACTATCATTGAACGCGAAGAACGACAACCGCCGAAACATCCATTCTATAACGAATGTCACTCTGAACAATCTCCTCTAACCACGACCGAGAGAGAGAGGGAGAGAGACGGACAATTCTACAAAATAAATCTTTTCACCAGCGATTAAGATGACACACTGAGCGTAAATATATATATTGATTGCAATTGTTCCAGAATGAGTGAGCGTTCATGTGCAAAGGATTAGCATTTCAATTGTTATAATTATCACTTTGTAGTGACTTCTTATTTGACCCCCACTTCCCCTTTTGTCTAACAAGCCGCCATTTATTTATTTATTTTTTTTAATTTTATTTTACCTTTATTTTACTAGGCAAGTCAGTTAAAGAACAAATTCTTATTTTCAATGATGGCCTAGGAACAATGGGTTAACTGCCTGTTCAGGGGCAGAACAACAGATTTGTACATTGTCAGCTCGGGGATTCAAACTTGCAACCTTTCGGTTACTAGTCCAACGCTTTAACCACTAGGCTACCCTGCCGCCCCATCATGCTGATTTAGCCCACTAGGGCACATTCCCCTATCATTTCTTGTAACCACATTTACCTTGTTTGCTTGTTTATGCATTTCTGTCAATTACTTAGTTAGTAATAAATAAATGATTTAAGACAATTGATGTATGGATGACTCATAGTGAAGACTGAGTTCGTGCAGATAACTAACAATTTACGACGTTTGGAATGAGACTAACGTGAGGTAAAGTAAATAATTAATTAATTCGAAGATGAATTGATCAGATAAAATATCTGAAAAGTTATTTTAGGAAATGATAACATTGTCATCTGAATATTTTTCCTTGGTGCCCCGACTTCCTAGTAATTACGGTTACATGATTAATCAGTCTAATCGCGTAATACTAATTACAGAGAATCTTTGATAAAAACTATCAGTCTTCAGTTAATGAGGGTAAAGACACGACAACTGTAATTATTCATGTTGTTGTTTGTTTGTGTTTTCCAATTTCCCCAGAAGTGGTTAGAGTCTATGGATTCTTCAGTTACATCGAGCTGATTTCTGACGTACTGCTCCTTATTTTTCCGTAGTGTATTTCTGTATTGTTTTAGTGATTCACCATAGTGAAGGCGTAGACTCAGGTTTTCTGGGTGTCTCTATGTTTTTGGTTGGACAGGTTTCTCATTTTCTTTCTTAGGTTTTTGCATTCTTCATCATTCTTTGTCATTGTTGTTCATTTTTATAGTTTTTTTTAGATTTGATGGGGAAGCTGAGAGGTCAAATATACTATTTAGATTTTCTACTGCCAACTTTACACCTTCACTATTACAGTGGAACATTTTGTCCAGGAAGTTGTCTAAAAGGGATTGAATTTGTTGTTGCATAATTGTTTTTTGGTAGGTTTCCACACTACATTCCTTCCATCTATAGCATTTCTTAATATTACTGAACGTTCTGAGAGACTCTGGGTTGAGGTCAGTGATTAAGTAGTCTACGGTAGTACTGCCAAGAGATGAGCTATAGGTGTACCTACCATAGGAGTCCCCTCTCTCTCTCTCTCTCTCTCTCTGAAGCTAGGTCTACTGTTGTATTGCTTCTGGTCCAAATGGAATCAACACCAGCCGTGTGTCTACAGTATGTACTAAACTCTAGAGACCACACACATCTGGCCTCCTGTTTCTGTACTCTAGAGATGACACACATCTGGCCTCCTGTTTCTGTTTCTGTAGAGACAACACACATCTGGCCTCCTGTTTCTGTAGTCTAGAGATGACACACATCTGGCCTCCTGTTTCTGTAGTCTAGAGACGACACACATCTGACCTCCTGTTTCTGATTCTGTAGTCTAGAGATGACACACATCTGACCTCCTGTTTCTGTTTCTGTAGTCTAGAGACGACACACATCTGGCCTCCTGTTTCTGTTTCTGTAGTCTAGAGACGACACACATCTGGCCTCCTGTTTCTGTTTCTGTAGTCTAGAGATGACACACATCTGGCCTCCTGTTTCTGATTCTGTAGTCTAGAGATGACACACATCTGGCCTCCTGTTTCTGTTTCTGTAGTCTAGAGACGACACACATCTGGCCTCCTGTTTCTGTTTCTGTAGTCTAGAGATGACACACATCTGGCCTCCTGTTTCTGTTTCTGTAGTCTAGAGATGACACACATCTGGCCTCCTGTTTCTGTTTCTGTAGTCTAGAGACGACACACATCTGACCTCCTGTTTCTGTTTCTGTAGTCTAGAGACGACATCTGGCCTCCTGTTTCTGTTTCTGTAGTCTAGAGATGACACACATCTGGCCTCCTGTTTCTGATTCTGTAGTCTAGAGATGACATCTGGCCTCCTGTTTCTGTTTCATCTGGCCTCCTGTTTCTGTTTCTGTAGTCTAGAGACGACACACATCTGGCCTCCTGTTTCTGTTTCTGTAGTGACACACATCTGGCCTCCTGTTTCTGTAGTCTAGAGATGACACACATCTGGCCTCCTGTTTCTGTTTCTGTAGTCTAGAGATGACACACATCTGGCCTCCTGTTTCTGTTTCTGTAGTCTAGAGACGACACACATCTGGCCTCCTGTTTCTGTTTCTGTAGTCTAGAGATGACACACATCTGGCCTCCTGTTTCTGTTTCTGTAGTCTAGAGATGACACACATCTGGCCTCCTGTTTCTGTTTCTGTAGTCTAGAGATGACACACATCTGGCCTCCTGTTTCTGTTTCTGTAGTCTAGAGACGACACACATCTGGCCTCCTGTTTCTGTTTCTGTAGTCTAGAGACGACACACATCTGGCCTCCTGTTTCTGTTTCTGTTCCTCTATCAGTGCTAGTGGTGGTGGCTAAGTGGTTTAGGTGTTTGGGTGAGCGGAGCGATGATGGTTGTTGTTGGTTGGCATGGGGATGTGTTGGTTGCTCTGAAGTTGTAGCTTGATACAAAGATTATTTGCATTGTCTTACAGAGAAATACAATTTGGTATGTTGCTATTTACTCACTGATATACAGGCTTTGATGTTCCTAGTTTGTGTCAATATTCATTGAATAGGAATATGTGTGAATTTCCATAAGCAAATACAGCATGTGTATTTGTTTGTGTTTGCGCTGTCAGAAGGAATGAGATTGAGTGTATGTTGTGGGAATGGTAACTATTAGTCTAGACTAGTTAGTCTAATCTGTTTCAGTGAATACTGGCGGCTGGTACCCTAACAGTTAATAATGTTGGGCCAGTAACCGAAAGGTTGCAAGTTCGAATCCCCCGAGCCGACTAGGTGAAAAGTCTGTCAATGTGCTCTTGAGCAAGGTACTTAGTGTGTATGTGTTAGTCTAAGGACTGTGTGCATGCGCGATAGTTGGTGTGAAAAAACATTTATCACGGCCCCAAGCAGGAGTTGTCACAGGGTGTGCTAAATGGCCCAGCATGCCTAGAAAAGCCATTTTCTAAATGGATGCCTCTCTCTATACGTGTGTCTGATAGAAATCTTCCCAGGGCTATGCCGGCTGGTAACAAGATTGCCTCCCTTCACGCCCTCTTCCTCTCAATGAGTAGTTTATTCTCAGAGTTTTAAAAAATCACAGTAAAGAGTCTGCAAATATTTTTTGGTTTGTCTTACGCTGAGAGAGTGAAGGGAGGAAGTTGAATTTAATGTGATCTATTCTGTGCCTCTTGGTTTAGATTTTCAAGCAGATAGATTGTGGGTATTTAGTGAAGTAGAGAAAGGGCAGAGAGGATGTGCTTGGTGAGAGAGAGAGGTAGGGTCGATATTGAAGGTTTTAAATTCAGGGGTAGACTGATGAATGAGAGAGAGGGTAGGTGTTTTTAGAATAGGAGGGGATTTGTGTGAGGGTATGGATGGATGATTTGACAGCAAGAACAGATATTAGGAGAACATGAACATATTTATAGAGACATCATTAGAGATGCATGATTTGAGAGCGAGAGAGAGAGATAATAGAGAGAGAGAATAGATAGCACGAGATAATGGAGAGAGAGAGAGCCTCTAATGAGGGAAGAAGGATGCTCTTTTCTGTCTCTCTCTTCCTCATTATAATCCTCATTGCTGTGATCTGTTCTGTTCTGAGAGAGGCTGCTGTGCTGTGGTGGACACTGGCATTCTTTTCATATCCTCAGGCTTAGTCAGACCTGTTTTGAGAATAATACCGTAGGATTACACCCACACACTTTCACCATGGGCTGGGCTACAGTAACTCTAGAGTTGATCAGAAAACACACACACGCACGCAGGCACACACACACACAGTTATGGCCATTTTTTCAACCCCTTTTCTAGAGAGATTCTTAAACTGCAAAGCACTGTAACATATGTTGGGCTCTTAATTCATTTCAATAAGAAGGGCCTAATCATCATGAATCATTTAGCCTCATACACATACTCCTTAACCCCATATGCCCTGCACAGTACCAATAATTTACCACATACTGCGCTGCACTGGGCCTCTCTACCTCCCTCTTCCTCTCTTTTCGCCCTCACCCCTCTCTCCTGGTCTCTTAACCATGGTTATGGAATATAGCCTGGGAGTGGAAGACTGGGCTGATCCTAGTCTCTCCTAGTTTGTCTGTGAAGAACCACTGAGCTGCAGTATGAAGCCCAGGGGGAACACTGAGCTCCAGAATGAAGCACAGGGGGAACACTGAGCTGCAGTATGAAGCCCAGGGGAAACACTGAGCTGCAGTATGAAGCCCAGAGGGAACACTGAGCTGCAGTATGAAGCCCAGAGGGAACACTGAGCGCCAGTATGAAGCCCAGGGGGAACACTGAGCTGCAGTATGAAGCCCAGGGGAAACACTGAGCTGCAGTATGAAGCCCAGAGGGAACACTGAGCTGCAGTATGAAGCCCAGAGGGAACACTGAGCGCCAGTATGAAGCCCAGGGGGAACACTGAGCTGCAGTATGAAGCCCAGGGGAAACACTGAGCTCCAGAATGAAGCCCAGCGGGAACACTGATCTCCAGTATGAAGCCCAGAGGGAAACACTGAGCTGCAGTATGAAGCCCAGAGGGAACACTGAGCTGCAGTATGAAGCCCAGAGGGAACACTGAGCGCCAGTATGAAGCCCAGGGGGAACACTGAGCTGCAGTATGAAGCCCAGGGGAAACACTGAGCTCCAGAATGAAGCCCAGCGGGAACACTGATCTCCAGTATGAAGCCCAGGGGAACGTGTGTGGGAAGACCAGGATCAGAGAGAATTCAAATTAGAACACTTCAGATTCACTGATCCTTCAACAAATACAGAGAAGAGAGGATACACACACACACATACAGTTGAAGTTGGAAGTTTACATACACCTTGTTTACATACACATCTGGTCTTGAATTCAAATAAACAGTAGCCCAGGCCAATGAAGCGACACAATGGTTGTACAATATTAGGAGGAAATATATATACAGTTGAAGTCAGAAGTTTACATACACCTTAGTCAAATACATTACAACTCAGGCTTTCACAATTCCTGTCATTTATTCCCAGTACAAATTCCCTGTTTTAGGTCAGTTAAGATCACCACTTTATTTTAAGATTGTGAAATGTCAGAATAATAGTAGAGAGAATGATTTATTTCAGCTTTTATTTATTTCTTCACATTCCCAGTGGGTCAGAAGTTTACATACACTCAATTTGTATTTGGTAGCATTGCCTTTAAATTGTTTAACTTGGGTCAAACGTTTCGGGTAGCCTTCCACAAGCTTCCCACAATAAGTTGGTTGAATGTTGGCCCATTCCTCCTGACAGAGTTGGTGTAAGTGAGTCAGGTTTGTAGGCCTCCTGGCTCACACACACTTTTTTCAGTTCTGCCCACAGATTTTCTATAGGATTGAGGTCAGGGCTTTGTGATGGCCACTCCAATACCTTGACTTTGCTGTCATGAAGCTATTTTGCCACCACTTTGGAAGTATGTTTGGGGTCATTGGCCATTTGGAAGACCCATCTGCAACCAAGCTTTAACTGCCTGACTGATGTCTTGAGATGTTGCTTCAATATATCCACATAATTTTCTTTCCTCATGATACCATCTATTTTGTGAAGTGCACCAGTCCCTCCTGCAGCAAAGCACCCCCACAACATGATGCTGCCACATCAATGCTTCACGGTTTGGATGGTGTTCTTCAGCTTGCAAGCCTCCCCCTTTTTCATCCAAACATAACGATGTTCATTATGGCCAAACAGTTCTATTTTTGTTTCATCAGACCAGAGGACATTTCTCCAAAAAGTATGATCTTTTTCCCCATGAGCAGTTGCAAACCATAGTCGGGCTTTTTTTTATGGTGGTTTTGGAGAAGTGGCTTCTTCCTTGCTGAGTGGCCTTTCAGATTATGTCGATATAGGACTTGTTTTACTGTGGATATAGATACTTTTGTACCTGTTTCCTCCAGCATCTTTACCAGATCCTTTGCTGTTGTACTGGGTTTGATTTGCACTTTTCGCACCAAAGTACGTTCATCTCTAGGAGACAGAACGGGTCTCCTTCCAAATCAAATCAAATCAAATTGTATTTGTCACATACACATGGTTAGCAGATGTTAGTGCGAGTGTAGCAAAATGCTTGTGCTTCCGACAATGCAGTTCCGACAATGCAGTAATAACCAACAAGTAATCTAGCTAACAATTCCAAAACTACTACCTTATAGACACAAGTGTAAGGGGATAAAGAATATGTACATAAAGATATATGAATGAGTGATGGTACAGAGCGGCATAGGCAAGATACAGTAGATGGTATTGAGTGCAGTATATACATATGAGATGAGTATGTAAACAAAGTGGCATAGTTAAAGTGGCTAGTGATACATGTATTACATAAGGATGCAGTAGATGGTATAGAGTACTGTATATACGTATACATATGAGATGAATAATGTAGGGTATGTAAACATTATATTAGGTCTGATGGCTGCGTGGTCCCATAGTGTTTATAGTTGCGTATTATTGTTTATACAGATGAACGTGGTGCCTTCAGGCATTTGGAAATTTCTCCCAAGGATGAACCAGACTTGTGGAGGTCTACAATTTATTTTCTGAGGTCTTGGCTGATTTATTTTGGTTTTCCCATGATGTCAAGCAAAGAGGCACTGAGTTTGAAGGTAGGCCTTGAAATACATCCACAGGTACACCTCCAATTGACTCAAATGATGTCTATTAGCCTATCAGAAGCTTCTAAAACCATGACATAATTTTCTGGATTTTTTCAAGCTGTTTAAAGGCACAGTCAACGAGCAGATCATTTCATATGTAGACTTCTGACCCACTGGAATTGTGATACAGTGATTTAGAAGTGAAATAATCTGTCTGTAATCAATTGTTGGAAAAATGAAGATGTCCTAACCGACTTGATAAAACTATAGTTTGTTAACAAGATATTTGTGGAGGGGAGGAGATACTGAGTGTTACTTTTGATTTTGACCTCCTTTTGATCAGGGACACATTATTGTTCAACTTGTTCAGTTTATGTCGCAGTTGTTGTTATGTTCATACAAATATTTACACATGTTAAGTTTCCTGAAAATAAACACAGTTGACAGTGAGAGGATTTTTTTTTTTGCTGAGTTCAGTAACCAAAAAAGTGTTAAACAACCGTCCCATGGAAGGGACACCGATCCCAAGAAGTTTTAAACAAATCAAAATATATTTTATATTTGAGATTCTTCATCCTTTGAGATTCTTCCCCCTTTGCCTTTATGACAGCTTAGCACACTCTTTGTATTCTCTCAACCAGCTTAACCTGGAATGCTTTTCTAACAGGCTTGAAGGAGTTCCCACATACAGTGGGGCAAAAGTTTTTAGTCAGCCACCAATTGTGCAAGTTCTCCCACTTAAAAAGATGAGAGAGGCCTGTAATTTTCATCATAGGTACACTTCAACTATGAAAGACAAATTAGATTGTTTTTCTCTCCAGAAAATCACATTGTAGGATTATAATGAATTTATTTGCAAATTATGGTGGAAAATAAGTATTTGGTAAATAACAAAAGTTTATCTCAATACTTTGTTATATACCCTTTGTTGGCATTTGACAGAGGTCAAACGTTTGCTGTAAGTCTTCACAAGGTTTTCACATACTGTTGCTGGTATTTCGGCCCATTCCTCCATGCAGATCTCCCCGAGAGCAGTGCTGTTTTGGGGCTGTTGCTGGGCAACACGTACTTTCAACTCCCTCCTAAGATTTTCTATGGGGTTAAGATCTGGAGACTGGCTAGGCCACTTCAGGACCTTGAAATGCTTCTTATGAAGCCACTCCTTCGTTGCCCCGGCGGTGTGTTTGGGATCACTGTCATGCTGAAAGACCCAGCCACATTTCATCTTCAATGCCCTTGCTGATGGAAGGAGGTTTTCAATCAAAATCTCACGAAACATGGCCCCATTCATTCTTTCCTTTACACGGATCAGTCGTCCTGGTCCCTTTGCAGAAAAACAGCCGCAAAGCATGATGTTTCCACCCCCATGCTTCACAGTAGGTATGGTGTTCTTTGGATGCAACTTAGCATTCTTTGTCCTCCAAACACGACGAGTTGAGTTTTTACCAAAAAGTTATATTTTGGTTTCATCTGACCATATGACATTCTCCCAATCTTCTTCCGGATCATCCAAATGCTCTCTAGCAAACTTCAGACGGGCCTGGACATGAATGCACCAATTTGTAAGTCGCTCTGGATAAGAGCGTCTGCTAAATGACTTAAATGTAAATGTAAATGTACTGGCTTAAGCAGGGGGACACGTCTGGCACTGCAGGACTTGAGTCCCTGGTGGCGTAGTGTGTTACTGATGGTAGGCTTTGTTATTTGGTCCCAGCTCTATGCAGTTTCATTCACTAGGTCCCCCCCGTGTGGTTCTGGGATTTTTGCTCACCGTTCTTGTGATCATTTTGACCCCACGGGGTGAGATCTTGCGTAGAGTCAGTGGTATTGTATGTCTTCCATTTCCTAATAATTGCTCCCACAGTTGATTTCTTCAAACCAAACTGCTTACCTATTGCAGATTCAGTCTTCCCAGCCTGGTGCAGGTCTACAATTTTGTTTCTGGTGTCCTTTGACAGCTCTTTGGTCTTGGCCATAGTGGAGTTTGGAGTGTGACTGTTTGAGGTTGTGGACAGGTGTCTTTTTTACTGATAACATGTTCAAACAGATGCCATTAATACAGTTAACGAGTGGAGGACAGAGGAGCCTCTTAAATAAGAAGTTACAGGTCTGTGAGATCCAGAAATCTTGCTTGTTTGTAGGTGACCAAATACTTATTTTCCACCATAATTTGCAAATAAATTCATTAAAAAGTGTACCTATGATGAACATTACAGGCCTCTCTCATATTTTTAAGTGGGAGAACTTGCATAATTGGTGGCTGACTAAATACTTTTTTGCCCCACTGGATGCTGGCTGCATTTCCTTAACTCTGCGGTCCAACTCATCCCAAACCATCTCAAGTCAAATCAAATCAAATCAAATGTATTTATATAGCCCTTCGTACATCAGCTGATATCTCAAAGTGCTGTACAGAAACCCAGCCTAAAACCCCAAACAGCAAACAATGCAGGTGTAAAAGCACGGTGGCTAGGAAAAACTCCCTACAAAGGCCAAAACCTAGGAAGAAACCTAGAGAGGAACCGGGCTATGTGGGGTGGCCAGTCCTCTTCTGGCTGTGCCGGGTAGAGATTATAACAGAACATGACCAAGATGTTCAAATGTTCATAAATGACCAGCATGGTCGAATAATAATAAGGCAGAACAGTTGAAACTGGAGCAGCAGCACAGTCAGGTGGACTGGGGACAGCAAGGAGCCATCATGTCAGGTAGTCCTGGGGCACGGTCCTAGGGCTCAGGTCCTCCGAGAGAGAGAAAGAAAGAGAGAATTAGAGAGAGCATATGTGGGGTGGCCAGTCCTCTTCTGGCTGTGCCGGGTGGAGATTATAACAGAACGTGGCCAAGATGTTCAAATGTTCATAAATGACCAGCATGGTTGAATAATGGGATGAGGTTGGGTGATTGTTGAGGCCAGGTCATCTGATGCAGCAATCCATCAGTCTCCTTTTTGGTCAAATAGCCCTTACACATCCTGGAAGTGTGTTTTGGGTCATTGTCCTGTTGAAAAATAAATGATAGTCTCACTTAGCGTAAACCAGATGGGATGGCTTATCGCTGCAGAATGCTGTGGTAGCCATGCTGGTTAAGTGTGCCTTCAATTCTAAATAAATCACAGACAGTGTCACCAGTAAAGCACCTCCACACCATCACACCTCCTTCTCCATACTTCCTGGTGCGAATCACACATGCGGTGATCATCTGTCCACCTACTCATAAAGACAAAGACAAAATATTTCAAATTTGGACTCATCAGACAAAAGGACAGATTTCCACCGGTCTAATGTACATTGCTTGTGTTTCTTCCATGAAGGCCTGATTCATGCAGTCTCCTCTGAGCAGTTGATGTTGAGATGTGTCTGTTACTTGAACTCTGTGAAGAATTTATTTGGGCTGTAATCTGACGTGCAGTTATTCTAATTAATTTATCCTCTGCAGCAGAGGAAACTCTGGGTCTTCATTTCCTGTGGAGGTCCTCATGGGAGCCAGTTTCATCATAGCGCTTGATGGTTTATGCGACTGCACTTGAAGAAACGTTCAAATCAAATCTAATCAAATTTATTTCTATAGCCCTTCTTACATCAGCTGATATCTCAAAGTGCTGTACAGAAACCCAGCCTAAAACCCCAAACAGCAAGCAATGCAGGTGTAGAAGCACGGTGGCTAGGAAAAACCTAGAAAGGCCAAAACCTAGGAAGAAACCTAGAGATGAACCATGCTATGAGGGGTGGCCAGTCCTGTTCTGGCTGTGCTGGGTGGAGATTGTAACAGAACATGGCCAAGATGTTCAAATGTTCATAAATGACCAGCATGGCCAAATAATAATAATCACAGTAGTTGTCGAGGGTGCAGCAAGTCAGCACCTCAGGAGTAAATGTCAGTTGGCTTTTCATAGCCGATCATTAAGAGTATCTCTACCGCTCCTGCTGTCTCTAGAGAGTTGAAAACAGCAGGTCTGGGACAGGTAGCACGTCCGGTGAACAGGTCAGGATTCCATAGCCGCAGGCAGAACAGTTGAAACTGGAGCAGCAGCACGGCCAGGTGGACTGCGGACAGCAAGGAGTCATCGTGCCAGGTAGTCCTGAGGCATGGTCCTGGGCTCAGGTCTTCTGAGAAAGAGAAAGAAAGAGAGAAAGAGAGAATTAGGGAGAGCATACTTAAATTCACACAGGACACCCGATAAGATAGGAGAAGTACTCCAGATATAACAAACTGACCCTAGCCCCCCGACACATAAAATACTGCATCATAAATACTGGAGGCTGAGACAGGAGGGGTCAGGAGACACTGTGGCCCCATCCGTTGAAACCCCCAGACACGGCCAAACAGGAAGGATATAACCCCAAAATTCAATTTTTTTTTTGAAAAATGTTACTGTCACACATTAACAAGTCTAATACAGCAAATGAAGCAAATAAACATATTGTTAATCTACCCATCGTGTCCGATTTCAAAAATGCTTTACAGCGATAGCATCACATATGATTATGTTAGGTCATAGCCAAGTCGAAAAAACACAGCCATTATACCAGCCAAAGATAGGAGTCACAAAAAGCAGAAATATAGATACAATTAATCACTAACCTTTGATGATCTTCATCAGATGACACTCATAGGACATCATGAAACACAATACATGTATGTTTTGTTCGATAATGTGCATATTTATATCCAAAAATCTCAGTTTACATTGGCGCCTTACGTGCAGTAATGTTTTGATTCCAAAACATCCCGTGATTTTGCAGAAATACTCATAATAAACATTGATAAAAGATACAAGTGTTATTCACATAATTAAAGAGAAGCTTCTCCTTAATGCAACCACTGTGTCAGATTTTTTAAAAACTTTACGGAAAAAGCATAATCTGAGAACGGAGCTCAGAACCCAAAAACAGCCAGAGGAATATCCACCCTTTTTGGAATCAACAAAGTTAGAAACAACACCATAAATATTCACTTACGTTTGATGATCTTCATCAGAAGGCACTCCCAGGAATCCCAGGTCGACAATAAATGACTGATTTGTTCCATAAAGTTCCATAAAGTCCGTCATTTATGTCCAAATAGCCACTTGTTGTTAGCGTGTTCAGCCCAGTAATCCATCTTCATGAGGCTCAGGCACTTCATCCAGACAAAAACTTGAAATGTTCCGTTACAGTTTCTAACATGTCAAACGATGTATGGAATCAATCGTTAGGATGTTTTTAACATAAAACATCAATAATATTCCAACTGGAGAATTCCTTTGTCTTCAGAAAAACATTGGAACGAGAGGTAACTCTGTCGGGAGAGCACGTCATGAGACCGAGGCACTCTGCCAGACCACTGACTCAGAAGGTCTCATGAGCCCCTCCTTCATAGTAGAATCCTCAAACCAGTTTCTAAAGACTGTTGACATCTAGTGGAAGCCCTAGGAAGTGCAACCGCATCCATATCTCAATGTGTATTCGGTAGGCCAAGCTTTGAAAAACTACAAACCTCAGATGTCCCACTTCCTGGTTGGATTTTTCTCAGGTTTTCACCTGCCATATGAGTTCTGTTATACTCACATACATCATTCAAACAGTTTTAGAAACTTCAGAGTGTTTTCTATCCAATATTAATAATAATATGCATATATTATATTTTCATCCAAAAGTGAAAATGCTGCCCCCTATCCCAAAAAGGTTAAAGTAATGATGGACTGTTGTTTCTCTTTGCTTATTTGAGCTGGTCTTGACATAATATAGACTATTGTCTTTTACCAAATAGCACTAAATTCTGTATTACACCCTACCTTGTCACAACACAACTGATTAGCTTAAATTAATTTATAACAAGGCACACCTTTTAATTGAAATGCATTCCAGGTGACTACCTTATGAAGCTGGTTGAGAGAATGCAAATAGTGTACAAAGCTGTCATCAAAGCAAAGTGTGGCTACTTTGAAGAATCTCAAATATAATATATATTTTGATTTGTTGTACACTTATTTGTTTACTACATGATTCCATGTGTGCTATTGATGTTTTCACTATTATTTTACAATGTAGAACATTAAAAAAAATAATTAAACCACTGAATGAGTAGGTGTGTCCAAACTTTTGACTGGTACTGTATATACAGTGCATTCTGAAAGTATTTAGACCATTTGACTCAATCCACATTTTGTTAGGTTACAGCCTTGCTCTTTTCTTTTAGAAATAATAAATTAACTGAAATATCACATTTACACAAGTATTATTTGAGGATTTTCTCACATTCTTCTTTGTAGATCCTCTCAAGATCTGTCAGGTTGGATGGGGAGCGTTGCTGCACAGCATTTTTCAGGTCTCTCCAGAGATGTTAGATCGGGTTCAAGTCCGGGCTCTGGCTGGGCCACTCAATGGCTGTGTTGTCTTGGGTGTGTGCTTAGGGTCATTGTCCTATTGAATAGTGACCCTTCCCCCCCAGTCTGATGTCCTGAGCACTCTAGAGCAGGTTTTCATCAAGGATCTCTCTGTGCTTTTCTCCGTTCATCTTTCCCTCCATCCTGACGAGAATATCCTCCAAACACCGGCATTTCGGGCATTATCACTTAAATATACCACGGCTTTCAGTCAATCAGCATTCAGGACTCGAACCACCCAGGTTTATTCAACAAGACCTGTTGATATTGTTTAATTTGACTTGTTTTTTTAATCAATACACTAGTGTTAACTTTCCTGCTAAGCTTTCTCACCAGTATCTTCATTCCAATAATTATAATATGATACAGCATTTTTGACATCTCTATCATCCCTGTGTATTTCCTAGCTGAGCTGTGTTCTCTTCCCAGAGCAAAGCCAGCTGAATGGGAATCAATAGAGTGGGATTTGAGGATACTGCTCACCATGTGGCATGTTGCCAGCATGCAGTGTTATGTCATTTCTGGACACATAAACATCTTATATCATTTGTTGCTCTGCTTGATTCCAGCATAGTGGATTGCCCTATAAAGCTTTTTTGAAAGTAGCATTACTGAATGTTAGAGGGGAATATGTTTCCCCCTTCATATCATGACCGTCAAGACTCATTTAGCATTGCACAGAGCTGTGCACAGCCTTCTCTATGAAGTTCACTAACTAATGGTACATTGGGGGGCAGATATGTGTAGCTAATGGCTGCTTTATAAATGAGAGGAGACCTGTGCACACATGTATCCTGCTGCTTCTGATTTCTCTGGTGGAGAAAGACCATGGTGCATTTTGTTAAAGGAAGACAGTATAGTAGAATGTCAGAATGGGATTAGAATGCTTTTAAAAGCCTACTGCCCATCAGAGGAGGGGGCTTTTTGGCTAGGCTGCACATCTCTTCTCCTCTCCTTCTCCTCCTTTGGAACAGAACTGTTATTTGCACTGGGTGTGTGTGTGTCTAATTTCTATCTTTCTCTGATTTCCCTGTTTCTGACGGTAGCTGACAGATAGAGAGAAGGGTTTTGCCTCTGTGAAACAGGTAATTCTCTCAAGGGCATGACGCAGCAGGAGGAAAATGAAAGGTGCAACATCAGGAGTAGGTTTATAAAATAATAGGTGATACATAGAAATATATTTACAACTATTTAGGCCTAATTTCTTATGTTGAAACAGAAATGTAGAGTGACATTTTGGAGCTCTGGATGATCTCAGGAGCGAGGTGAATCCTGCTTCTTTTGCATACCAGTTTATAGAGAATAATGCTTATGTCTCAGAGGGTATGTAAGTGAGTGAGTTTTAAGTAAGTGTGAGGCTATGTCAGACACTGTGGCTCACTAACTCTCCTTCACCTGCAGTTATTTCATCATACGGTAGGAGTCATAGGTTTGAGGTGGGTGGACCTCAAACCTATACAGATATCGATTTTCCTAAAGACATTTGAAATGTAATATTTATCAGGAATCAGGTAAGACCCAAGTGCAGACTGTGTGAAGTAACAATGTTTATTTTAACCACGGGGCCAGGCAAATGACAGATCAAGGCAGGCAGGCGTCGATAATCCAGAGCAGTGGCCAAGGTACATGACGGCAGGCAGGCTCAGGGTCAGGTCAGGCAGAGGTTGGTAATCCAGAGGTGGAGCAAAGCTACATGACGGCAGGCAGGCTCAGGGTCAGGTCAGGCAGAGGTTGGTAATCCAGAGGTGGAGCAAAGCTACATGACGGCAGGCAGGCTCAGGGTCAGGTCAGGCAGAGGTTGGTAATCCAGAGGTGGAGCAAAGCTACATGACGGCAGGCAGGCTCAGGGTCAGGTCAGGCAGAGGTTGGTAATCCAGAGGTGGAGCAAAGGTACATGACGGCAGGCAGGCTCAGGGTCAGGTCAGGCAGAGGTTGGTAATCCAGAGTAGAGGCAAAGGTACATGACGGCAGGCAGGCTCAGGGTCAGGTCAGGCAGAGGTTGGTAATCCAGAGGTGGAGCAAAGGTACATGACGGCAGGCAGGCTCAGGGTCAGGTCAGGCAGAGGTTGGTAATCCAGAGTAGAGGCAAAGGTACAGGGCAGCAGGCAGGCTCAGGGTCAGGTCAGGCAGAGGTAGGAAATCCAGAGTAGAGGCAAGGTACATGACGGTAGGCAGGCTCAGGGTCAGGTCAGGCAGAGGTTGGTAATACAGAGTAGAGGCAAAGGTACAGGGCGGCAGGCAGGCTCAGGGTCAGGTCAGGCAGAGGTTGGTAATCCAGAGTAGAGGCAAAGGTACATGACGGCAGGCAGGCTCAGGGTCAGGTCAGGCAGAGGTTGGTAATCCAGAGGTGGAGCAAAGGTACAGGACGGCAGGCAGGCTCAGGGTCAGGTCAGGCAGAGGTTGGTAATCCAGAGGTGGAGCAAAGGTACATGACGGCAGGCAGGCTCAGGGTCAGGGTCAGGTCAGGCAGAGGTTGGTAATCCAGAGTAGAGGCAAAGGTACAGGGCAGCAGGCAGGCTCAGGGTCAGGTCAGGCAGAGGTAGGAAATCCAGAGGTGGAGCAAAGGTACAGGGCGGAAGGCAGGCTCAGGGTCAGGTCAGGCAGAGGTTGGTAATCCAGAGTAGAGGCAAAGGTACATGACGGCAGGCAGGCTCAGGGTCAGGTCAGGCAGAGGTTGGTAATCCAGAGTAGAGGCAAAGGTACAGGGCGGCAGGCAGGCTCAGGGTCAGGTCAGGCAGAGGTTGGTAATCCAGAGTAGAGGCAAAGGTACAGGGCGGCAGGCAGGCTCAGGGTCAGGTCAGGCAGAGGTTGGTAATCCAGAGTAGAGGCAAAGGTACAGGGCGGCAGGCAGGCTCAGGGTCAGGTCAGGCAGAGGTTGGTAATCCAGAGGTGGAGCAAAGGTACATGACGGCAGGCATGCTCAGGGTCAGGTCAGGCAGAGGTTGGTAATCCAGAGTAGAGGCAAAGGTACAGGGCAGCAGGCAGGCTCAGGGTCAGGTCAGGCAGAGGTTGGTAATCCAGAGTAGAGGCAAAGGTACATGACGGCAGGCAGGCTCAGGGTCAGGTCAGGCAGAGGTTGGTAATCCAGAGTAGAGGCAAAGGTACAGGGCGGCAGGCAGGCTCAGGGTCAGGTCAGGCAGAGGTTGGTAATCCAGAGTAGAGGCAAAGGTACATGACGGCAGGCAGGCTCAGGGTCAGGTCAGGCAGAGGTTGGTAATCCAGAGGTGGAGCAAAGGTACATGACGGCAGGCAGGCTCAGGGTCAGGTCAGGCAGAGGTAGGAAATCCAGAGTAGAGGCAAAGGTACAGGGCAGCAGGCAGGCTCAGGGTCAGGTCAGGCAGAGGTAGGAAATCCAGAGTAGAGGCAAAGGTACATGACGGTAGGCAGGCTCAGGGTCAGGTCAGGCAGAGGTTGGTAATACAGAGTAGAGACAAAGGTACAGGGCGGCAGGCAGGCTCAGGGTCAGGTCAGGCAGAGGTTGGTAATCCAGAGTAGAGGCAAAGGTACATGACGGCAGGCAGGCTCAGGGTCAGGTCAGGCAGAGGTTGGTAATCCAGAGGTGGAGCAAAGGTACAGGACGGCAGGCAGGCTCAGGGTCAGGTCAGGCAGAGGTTGGTAATCCAGAGGTGGAGCAAAGGTACATGACGGCAGGCAGGCTCAGGGTCAGGGTCAGGTCAGGCAGAGGTTGGTAATCCAGAGTAGAGGCAAAGGTACAGGGCAGCAGGCAGGCTCAGGGTCAGGTCAGGCAGAGGTAGGAAATCCAGAGGTGGAGCAAAGGTACAGGGCGGAAGGCAGGCTCAGGGTCAGGTCAGGCAGAGGTTGGTAATCCAGAGTAGAGGCAAAGGTACATGACGGCAGGCAGGCTCAGGGTCAGGTCAGGCAGAGGTTGGTAATCCAGAGTAGAGGCAAAGGTACAGGGGCGGCAGGCAGGCTCAGGGTCAGGTCAGGCAGAGGTTGGTAATCCAGAGTAGAGGCAAGGTACAGGGCGGCAGGCAGGCTCAGGGTCAGGTCAGGCAGAGGTTGGTAATCCAGAGTAGAGGCAAAGGTACAGGGCGGCAGGCAGGCTCAGGGTCAGGTCAGGCAGAGGTTGGTAATCCAGAGGTGGAGCAAAGGTACATGACGGCAGGCATGCTCAGGGTCAGGTCAGGCAGAGGTTGGTAATCCAGAGTAGAGGCAAAGGTACAGGGCAGCAGGCAGGCTCAGGGTCAGGTCAGGCAGAGGTTGGTAATCCAGAGTAGAGGCAAAGGTACATGACGGCAGGCAGGCTCAGGGTCAGGTCAGGCAGAGGTTGGTAATCCAGAGTAGAGGCAAAGGTACAGGGCGGCAGGCAGGCTCAGGGTCAGGTCAGGCAGAGGTTGGTAATCCAGAGTAGAGGCAAAGGTACATGACGGCAGGCATGCTCAGGGTCAGGTCAGGCAGAGGTTGGTAATCCAGAGTAGAGGCAAAGGTACAGGGCAGCAGGCAGGCTCAGGGTCAGGTCAGGCAGAGGTAGGAAATCCAGAGGTGGAGCAAAGGTACATGACGGTAGGCAGGCTCAGGGTCAGGTCAGGCAGAGGTTGGTAATCCAGAGTAGAGGCAAAGGTACATGACAGCAGGCAGGCTCAGGGTCAGGTCAGGCAGAGGTTGGTAATCCAGAGGTGGAGCAAAGGTACATGACGGCAGGCAGGCTCAGGGTCAGGTCAGGCAGAGGTTGGTAATCCAGAGTAGAGGCAAAGGTACAGGGCGGTAGGCAGGCTCAGGGTCAGGTCAGGCAGAGGTTGGTAATCCAGAGTAGAGGCAAAGGTACATGACGGCAGGCATGCTCAGGGTCAGGTCAGGCAGAGGTTGGTAATCCAGAGTAGAGGCAAAGGTACAGGGCAGCAGGCAGGCTCAGGGTCAGGTCAGGCAGAGGTTGATAATCCAGAGTAGAGGCAAAGGTACATGACGGCAGGCAGGCTCAGGGTCAGGTCAGGCAGAGGTTGGTAATCCAGAGTAGAGGCAAAGGTACATGACGGCAGGCAGGCTCAGGGTCAGGTCAGGCAGAGGTTGGTAATCCAGAGTAGAGGCAAAGGTACAGGGCGGCAGGCAGGCTCAGGGTCAGGTCAGGCGGTAAAAAGCCAATTTGACATTTGCTCAGTACATTGTTTTCACTGAGGAAATGTATGAGTCTGCTGTTAATGTTAATGCAGAAGATTTTCCCAAGGTTGTTGTTCAAATCAAATTAAATTTATTTGTCACATACACATGGTTAGCAGATGTTAATGCGAGTGTAGCAAAATGCTTGTGCTTCTAGTTCCGACAATGCAGTAATAACCAACGAGTAATCTAACCTAACAATTCCAAAACTACTACCTTAAACACACAAGTGTAAAAGGATAAAGAATATGTACATAAAGATATATGAATGAGTGATGGTACAGAACAGCATAGGCAAGATGCAGTAGATGATATCGAGTACAGTATATACATATGAGATGAGTAATGTAGGGTATGTAAACAAAGTGGCATAGTTTAAAGTGGCTAGTGATATATTTTACATACATTTCCATAAATTCCCATTATTAAAGTGGCTGGAGTTGAGTCAGTGTGTTGGCAGCAGCCACTCAATGTTAGTGGTGGCTGTTTAACAGTCTGATGGCCTTGAGATAGAAGCTGTTTTTCAGTCTCTCGGTCCCTGCTTTGATGCACCTATACTGACCTCGCCTTCTGGATGATAGCGGGGTGAACAGGCAGTGGCTCGGGTGGTTGTTGTCCTTGATGATCTTTACGGCCTTCCTGTGACATCGGGTGGTGTAGGTGTTCTGGAGGGCAGGTAGTTCGCCCCGGTGATGCGTTGTGCAGACCTCACTACCCTCTGGAGAGCCTTACGGTTGTGGGCTGAGCAGTTGCTGTACCAGGCGGTGATACAGCCCGACAGGATGCTCTCGATTGTGCATCTGTAGAAGTTTGTGAGTGCTTATGGTGACAAGCCAAATTTCTTCAGCCTCCTGCGGCACTGCTGCGCCTATGTGGGTGGACCAATTCAGTTTGTCCGTGATGTGTACGCCGAGGAACTTAAAACTTACTACCATCTCCACTACTGTCCCGTCGATGTGGATAGGGGGGTGCTCCCTCTGCTGTTTTCTGAAGTCCACAATCATCTCCTTAGTTTTGTTGACGTTGAGTGTGAGGTTATTTTCCTGACACCACACTCCGAGGGCCCTCACCTCCTCCCTGTAGGCCGTCTCGTCATTGTTGGTAATCAAGCCTACCACTGTAGTGTCGTCCGCAAACTTGATGATTGAGTTGGCGCTCTTGAAGCATGTGGGAACAGCAGACTGGGATAAGGATTGATTGAATATGTCCGTAAACACACCAGCCAGCTGGTCTGAGCATGCTCTGAGGATGCGGCTGGGGATGCCATCTGGGCCTGCAGCCTTGCGAGGGTTAACACGTTTAAATGTTTTACTCACGTTGGCTGCAGTGAAGGAGAGTCCGCAGGTTTTGGTTGCGGGCCATGTCAGTGGCACTGTATTGTCCTCAAAGCGGGCAAAGAATTTATTCAGTCTGCCTGGGAGCAAGACATCCTGGTCCGTGACGGGGCTGGTTTCATTTTTGTAATCCGTGATTGACTGTAGACCCTGCCACATACCTCTTGTGTCTGAGCCTTTGAATTGTGACTCTACTTTGTCTCTATACTGGCGCTTAGCTTGTTTGATTGCTTTACGGATGGAATAGCTACACTGTTTGTATTCGGTCATGTTTCCGGTCACCTTGCCCTGGCACTGCGTTCATCCACCTCTGGCCTGCTCGCCTCCCTACCACTGAGGAAGTACAGTTCCCGCTCAGCCCAGTCAAAACTGTTCGCTGCTCTGGCCCCCAATGGTGGAACAAACTCCCTCACGACGCCAGGACAGCGGAGTCAATCACCACCTTCCGGAGACACCTGAAACCCCACCTCTTCAAGGAATACCTAGGATAGGGTAAGTAATCCTTCTCACCCCCTAAAAGATTTAGATGCACTATTGTAAAGTGGCTGTTCCACTGGATGTCATAAGGTGTATGCACCAATTTGTAAGTCGCTCTGGATAAGAGCGTCTGCTAAATGACTTAAATGTAAATATAAATGTTAAAAGCAGAGGTTCACACTTTCAGTTTCACGCAAATGCTGCCACGGTTTCTGGTTTGGGAATGTTTTAATCGTTGCTTTGGGAACGACATCCTCAATGCACTTTCTAATGAACTCGCTCACCGAATCAGCGTATTCGTCAATGTTGTTGTTGGAAGCAATGCGGAACATATCCCAATCCACGTGATCGAAGCAGTCTTGAAGCGTGGAATCAGATTGGTCGGACCAGCGTTGAACAGACCTCAGCGTGGGAGCTTCTTGTTTTAGTGTCTGTCTGTAGGCAGGAGCAACAAAATGAGTTGTGGTCAGCTTTTCCGAAAGGAGGGGCGGGGGGGAGGGCCTTATATGCGTCACGGAAGTTAGAATAGCAATGTTCTAAGGTTTTACCAGCCCTGGTTGCGCAATCGATATGCTGATACAATTTAGGGAGTCTTGTTTTCAGATTAGCCTTGTTAAAACCCCCAGCTACAATGAATGCAGCCTCAGGATATGTGGTTTCCAGTTTGCAAAGAGTCAAATAAAGTTTGTTCAGGGCCATCGATGTGTCTGCTTGGGGGAATATATACGGCTGTGATTATAATCGAAGAGAATTCCCTTGGTAGATAATGCGGTCAATATTTGATTGTGAGGAATTCTGAAACAGGTGAACAGAAGGACTTGAGTTCCTGTATGTTGCTGTGATCACACCACGTCTCGTTAATCATAAGGCATACGCCCCGCCCCTCTTCTTACCAGAAAGATGTTTGTTTCTGTCGGCGCGATGCGTGAAGAAAGCAGCTGGCTGCACCGATTCCGTTAGCGTCTCTCGAGTGAGCCATGTTTCCGTGAAGCAAAGAACGTTACAGTCTCTGATGTCTCTCTGGAATGCTACCCTTGCTCGGATTACATCAACATTGTTGTCAAGAGACTGGACATTGACGAGTAGTATGCTAGGGAGTGGTGCGCGATGTGCCCGTCTCCGGAGCCTGACCAGAAGACCGCTTCGTTTGCCTCTTTTACGACGTTGTTGTTTTGGGTCACAGGCTGGGATCCATTCCGTTGTCCTGGGTGGAAGGCAGAACACAGGATCCGCTTCGCAAATGTCAAATTCCTGGTCGTACTGATGGTGAGTTGACGTTGCTCTTATATTCAGTAGTTCTTCCCGACTTTATGTAATGAAAGCTAAGATTACCTGGGGTACCAATGTAAGAAATAACACGTAAAAATAAAAAAATACTGCATAGTTTCCTAGGAACGCGAAGCGAGGCGGCCATCTCTGTCAGCGCCGGATGTTTGTACCTGAACCAGACGAATATGTTGACGCATATTCCACTGTAGTTATTGAGGTCAAATTTGTCTCCACTGTTTTGGATTGGGGTGATCAGTCTTTGGTTCCGAATATTGGGGAAGATGCCAGAACTAAGGATGATGTTAAAGAGTTTTGTTGTCTGTATATTTCATTAAGGATACCATCAACACCACAGGCCTTTTTGGATTGGAGGGTTTGTATTTTGTCCTGTAGTCCTGTAGTTCATTCAATGTAATTGGATATTCCGGTCATCGCCGTTAACTTAGACATCTGCCAGCCTCAGCCCGGTTAACTCCGGCTAGCCTGCACAGCGCAATATCAACCCAGAGAATATCGGACTGCTTTTCTCCACCACATCTCCGGATTCCTACCGCATGTTCTGAATCTTTACTCCGGATCATCGCAGTTAGCTAGCTGCTATCCCAGTGGCTACTCCTGGCTAACGTCTCTGTCCCGAAGCAAGCACCAGTTAGCCTGGAGCTAGCCTCGAGGTAGGCCCATCTCCCAGCTAGCCGAGGAAATCCATCAGATTATTCCATAATTCCAGGCCAATTGGCCAGGACCCTTTGCTCCCGACACGGAGCCCCACCAATCCATTATGACTGGTCTGCCAATGTAACCGTCTGAGGGGCTCTCCCATTTGCAGGCTCTCCCATTGCGACATCCCCCTGAGGCCCATCTGCTAGCCAGCTGCTAGCCCCGGCCTGCTAGCTGTCTGAATTGCTGTGCCTCCAGCTCGCCTAGCTACTCACTGGATCCTATGATCACTCGGCTACACACGCCTCTCCCTAATGTCAATATGCCTTGTCTATGGCTGTTTTACAGTCATTTTTGTCTTATTTCACTGTAGAGCCTCCAGCCCTGTTCAATATGCCTATTGTAGCTGTCACGACTTCTGCCGATGTTGGTCCCGCTCCTTGTTTGGGCGGTGTTCGGCGGTCGACGTCACCGACCTTCTAGCCATCGCTGATCTATTTTTCTTTTTCCCTTGGTTTTGTCTTGTCTCACATCACACCTGGTTTCAATCCCATCATTACATGTCGTGTATTTAACCCCCTGATTGTTCTTTCTGTGTATAGGTGCTATGTCTGTTATGCTGTGCGACGGGTTTTATTTACCCATTTACTTTATTTTGTGTATGTTGGTTTTTGGAGTTTGTGAGCTTTCATTAAATACACAGTTTATACCAAGTTCGTTCTCCTGCGCCTGACTTCCCTGCCACTAGCACGCACCACATTACAGAATCACCGACCGATATGGAGTCAGCAGGACAAGGTACCCGGCCATAGAGGTGGAGCAGCGTGTCCAGGAGCATGCAACAATGCTCCAACATCTTGGCATCGCCATGGACGCGTTGTCAAACTATGGACCGCTGGGAGAGACAGGGAGTTCTTCCAGCGCCTCCACCAGCACAACCGGGTCTCCCCGAGCGCTCCGTTTCCATCTGGTTCCAGTGGGATTCGTCTCTCCCTGCCCCAGGAGTACAATGGAGAGGCTGCGGGCTGCCGAGGGTTTCTACTGCCGAGGGTTTATACCGCTCCATCGGATCGAGAGAGGGTGTCCGCCCCCGTCTCATCCCCCACCTGGACAACCTGCTGGCTACTCGTGGACGTACAGATCGGGGTCTGGTGGTTCCATCCTCCCGCAGCCCCTCTCCTATATCCATGGAGCTGGGAGGGGCGGTGTGCAGGAGACCGGAGGGTTCCCGCTCGTGCACTGTGGCCACGGAGGTCACACTGCCGGTCGGTGCCGGGTGGGTTCCTCTGGGAATTGAGGCAGCAGGCAGGGCGCTCTGGCGTCACCCCAGGTGAGCTGGCACCATCCTCACCCAGAGTCCTCTGTTGCACATATGTTTGTATCTGTCACTTTTCCTGAGTGTTCCCCGCATTCCCAGCATAAGGTGCTCGTCGATTCAGGCACGGCTGGGAATTTCGTTGATAGAGCATTAGACCATAGTTTAGGGATCCCCATTTTTCCCATGGATGTTCCTTTCCCCTTTCACCCCTTAGATAGTCGACCATTAGGGTCAGGGTTGATTAGGGAGGCCACAGCTCTTTTGGGCATGGTGACGCAGGGGGTCATATGGAGAGAATTAGTCTCTTCCTTATTGACTCTCCTGCGTTTCCCGTGGTGCTGGTCCTACCTTGGTTAGCTTGTCATAACCCCACTGTTTCTTGGCGACAGAGGGCTCTCACGGGGTGGTCGCGAGAGTGCTCAGGTAGGTTTTTAGGGGTTTCCGTTGGTGCTACTATGGTGGAGAGTCCAGACCAGGTCTCCACCGTGCGCATTCCCCCTGAATATGCCGAGTGGCTCTCGCCATCTCCAAAAAGAAGGCGACTCAATTACCACCTCATCGACGGGCGATTGTGCGATATATCTCCTGGTAGACTCTGCAATTCCCATGAGTCACATGTATCCCCTCTCACAGGCGGAGACGGAGGCTATGGAAGACGGCTTTCAGTACCACCTCTGGGCACTATGAGTACCTAATCATGCCGTACGGGTTGATGAATGCTCCATCAGTCTTTCATGCTTTTTGTAGATGACATTTTCAGGGACCTGCACGGGCAGGGTGTGGTGGTGTTAATTGATGACATTTTGATATACTCCGCTACACACGCTGAGCATGTGTCCCTGGTGCACAGAGTGCTTGGTTGCCTGTTGGAGCATGACCTTTATGTCAAGGCTGAGAAATGCCTGTTCTTCCAACAGTCCGTCTCCTTCATAGGGTATCACATTTCCACGTCAGGGGTGGAGATGGAGAGTGACCGCATTGCAGCCGTACGTAATTGGCCGGCTCCCACCATGGTAAAGGAGGTGCAGCGATTCTTAGGGTTTGCCAACTACTACCGGAGGTTTATCCGGGGTTTTGGTCAGGTAGCGGCTCCCATTACCTCACTGAAAGGGGACTGATGCGCTTGCAGTGGTAAGCTGAGGCGGACAGGGATTTTAGTCACCTGAGGGCTCTGTTTACCTCAGTGCCTGTGCTGGCTCATCCGGATTCCTCTTTGGAGTTCATAGTGGAGGTGGATGCATCCGAGGCTGGGATAGGAGCTGTGCTCTCTCAGCACTCGGGTACGCCACCGAAGCTCCGCCCTATGCCTTCTTCTGGAAGAAGCTCAGCCCGGCGGAGGGAAACTATGATGTGGGGGACCGGGAGCTGTTGGCTGTCGTCAAAGCCTTGAAGGCGTGGAGACATTGGCTTGAGGGGGCTAGACACCCTTTTCTCATCTGGACAGACCACCGGAAACTGGAGTACATCCGGGCGACGGGAGACTGAACCCTCGCCAGGCAATGTGGGCCATGTTTTCACCCGTTTTGTGTTTACCCTTTCCTACAGACCAGGCTCCCAGAACGTTAAGGCAGACGCATTGTCCCGGCTCTATGACACAGATGAACGGCCCATGGATCCCACTTGGATCCCACTGCCATACTCCCGCCTCTTGCCTGGTGGTGCCGGGCAATGCTGTCACCTCCGGGCACGTGTTTGTCCCCCTGTGTGCTGAGGGTGTTGGTTCTTGTCCAGTTCTGGCATTTAGGTCGCCACAGACTAGTACATGGAAATGATTGATTTCCCCATCCAGGATGGAGAAGCTGTCTTCCTTAAAGTATGGGAATTCTAGTGGGAGGATATAGGTAGCACAGAGGAGGATATTTTTCTCTGTTAAGATCATTTCCTTTTGAATTTCTAGCCAAATATAAAATGTTCCTGTTTTGATTAATTTAATAGAGTGTTTCCCTCTCCTCTCCTCTCCTCTCCTCTTCTTTCTGGCCCCAAGCTGGACCCATTCTCATTTCTGCCTCTGGCCCTATTCCCAGGGTTCTGTTGTTTGATGGGATTTGTGCTCTGTCATTACAATCGCTGCATTACACACACACTTACATACACACATCACCACGACCACACAGGAAAAACACACATGCAACCTGTATAAACACCACAACTAAGCACACATCCTCACTACAAACAACCACACAACAAACACATACACTACTAAATGCATGTCAGCGATGAACTCATCTAACCCAAGACTCTTTAACCTTCACCATCACACAGCTTATTCTTTTTTTTGGGCTGAATTAATAGAATTAGTGGACAAAGGACAAAATATCAGAGAGAGGTGGTGTTCACATTTAGCATTCACATTTATAAACTGGGTGGTTCGAGCCCTGAATTTTGATTGGCTGACAGCCGTGGTGTATCAGGCCATATACCACGGGTATATTTTTTTACTGCTCTAGTTACGTTGGTAACCAGTTGATAATAGCAAAAAAGGCACCTTTGGGTTTTGTGGTATATGACCAAAATGACCAATATACCACGGCTAAGAACTGCTAGCCGTGGTATATTGGCCATATACCACCATGAATATTGCGAACAGTAAATCAGCGAATAAAGACAATGTGAAAAGGGAGTAATTTGACTGTCTTCTCAGCCTGTAGTAAGATTAGCCCTCAGTGTCTTGTGTGCATGTTTGTGCCATGTGATTGTAGGCTATGAATTATATGCTGATATGCTGTTGGTAGTATAGTTTCATTTATGTGAATGTGCATCTGTGTGTTAGGATTTTTAGTATTTCATCGATGAGAGAGAGAGAGAGAGAGAGAGAGAGAGAGAGAGAGAGAGAGAGAGAGAGAGAGAGAGAGAGAGAGAGAGAGAGAGAGAGAGAGAGAGAGAGAGAGAGAGTTTTGTGAGATGTCCAGACCACCCAGCTCATTTCACACATAGACAGACATCAAAGGCAGGGTGAATTAACCCTGCGTGTCAGTCCGCTCTGCATACCATCCTCAATTTCACATCTCTGCAGCTCCACGCAGCCCAGACTCACATGCCCCATTCATATTTAAATCAACAGATGGAGTATTGCCCTGTTCGAATCGCTATCCTTCAGTGAGAAAACATAAAACCTTCAAAGACAGGTAGATATATTCAGGACCTGTTTGCAGTGGGTCGTCTCCATTGCAGGTAAGGTGCAGTTATCATGTGTTTGTGAAAGTGCAGGTATCATATTTTTATTTCCATTACAGTTTTGTAACAGAGGCTATCCAATTGTCTTTGATTAGAGAATAGTGTCATCGACACACGCACACACACACATTGATTAGTGCTGACACTATGTACACCCATATCGGTCTATGCAGTAGAAGTACATCGACATAGATATACCATCATACATGATGTGTGTGTGTAGAGGCATCATGCCCATAGAGGGCACAGGGGCCACGTGCCCCCTTAGATTGGGTCCTGTTAAAAAATATATATATATATTTACTAGCCACCTGGCAATTGTATGAAGTTGGCTTTAGCTAGCCAGAAGAAGATATGATGGTGATAATGGTTGAGATGGTTGTGATTATCTACTCTAATGGTTTTAATGCTGACTGTGTCTGTATTTGAAGGAGGAGAGGAGTTTGGGTCTCTATCTGTACATATAGGCGAACTTTAGTAGTTATTATTCTCCTTCCTTTGCATTCTATCGACTTTACTCTTCCATGACAGCTATTGAGTAAACACATTTATTTGTCTTTAATTCAGCCTCTCCTCTCGTTGACTGCCTCTCTTCCTGTTTCTTCTACAGAAGAGTAGTCCCAGGAGACTTTAGTTTGTGTCTGTAAAAAGTACACTCAACACACACACACACACACACACACACACACACACACACACACACACACACACACACACACACACACACACACACACACACACACACACACACACACACACACACACACACACACACACACACACACACACACACACAGCAGACAGCAGACACTTAGATTAGATTACACTCTACAGAGCTGGTATGATAAGGCAGGGGATAAACTGTCAAATCTTTAAATGTAATCTTCAGAAATGGCCTTTTTAGAATTCACCGTCTCACAATTATATCCTTTCTTAGCATTAGTGTCAGGCTCAGGAAAGAGTTACATTATGTTCTAGAGACAATAACTGTGTTCGAATACCAATACTAACATACTCTATACTACATACTTAATGAGTATATACTACATACTATTAGTTCATTTCAGTATACTGTAAACAAACATTATCCTTTCAATTGAGCATACGAGCTCTTTGCCTGTCTACCGGAAGTTGATGCTGTTGCTATAAAACCTCTTGCTAGCTAGTTAGCATTACTAGATAGACATTTGACATTTTATGACATTTTGGGTGTTCTTAAAATTCAATCTGGAGTGCCAGGGTGCACTCGTAAATTCAGAGCGTTGTCATATTGTCCGTTTGTAAATTCAGAGCATTTCGCTCTCGGAGCGCACACTGGACACTCGGGCCGAGGAGTAGGGTTTATTTGAGCATTCTGACTTTACAACACAGTCAAGCACCCAAGCTAATGTTAGCTAGCTTGCTAGCTACTTCAGACACAAATGAGACCACTCTGACCCTTTTACTTGCCCTAGGCGAAATTCCTTATTCTGCACTCTGGTACACTCAGATGAGAGTCCTCTGAAATCAGAGTAGACAGCCAGAGCGAATTTACGAAAGCATCCTAATGTCCATTGAGAACGCATGACTATACCATTTACTGTAGCTAAGCATGACAGGAATAATCAAGTCAATAAATGTTGGGTAGTTAGTTAGATAGCCTATAATTAATATACTGGGAAGTTTGATGTATAAGTAGCCAACTGACATTAGGTAGCCAGCTAACATACCGGTACATACTGTTGTAATGATATGCTATGTGGTTCGTAAGGACAGCGTAGTTAACAAATTGTCAGCCAACATCACTTGTAAGGTAACTTATTTGAAAAGTCATTACTTTGTTACATTGCTAAACATTTTCTTAACATTTGTCATAATTAGTTAAAGCAATGAATTTGTACCTGCTCTCGTTGTACTTCGGCTGCATATTTTCCTCCATTTTCTTCAAATCTGAAAACAATGTGAAGCCAACACCCATTTCCTTAAGAACTGCATTATGGGCCCTAAAGTACGGAAATAGTGTCCTCTGCATGTATACTTCATATTTTGGCAAATTTGTACAACATCTGGGAACTTTTGGCATTCTAACTACAATGGCAAGAAAAAGTATGTGAATCCTTTGGAAATACCTGGATTTCTGCATAAATTTGTGATAAAATTTGATCTGATCTTCATCTTGGTCACAACAGCAGACTAACACAATCTGCTTAAACTAATAACACACAAACAATTATACGTTCATGTCTTTATTGAACACACCGTGTAAACATTTACAGTGCAGGGTGGGAAAAGTATGTGAACCCTTGGATTTAATAACTGGTTGACCCTCCTTTGGCAGCAATAACCTCAACCTAACAGTTTCTATAGTTGCAAATCAAACCTGCACAACAGTCAGGAGGAATGTTGGACCATTCCTCTTTACAAAACTGTTCAGTTCATCAATTTTCTTTGGATGTCTGGTGTGAACTTCTCTCTTGAGAGATGGTGTGGTCATGCCACAGCATCTCTATCGGGTTGAGGTTAGGATTCTGACTGGGCCACTCCAGAAGGAGTATTTTATTCTGTTGAAGCCATTCTGTTGTTGATTTACTTCTATGTTTTGGGTCATTTTGTCCTGTTGAATCACCCAACTTCTGTTGAGCTTCAATTAGTGGACAGATAGCATTCCCCTGCAAAATGTCTTGATAAATTGGTAATTCATTTTTCCATCGATGATAGCAAGCTGTCCAGGCCCTGAGGCAGCAAAGCAGCCCCAAACCAGGATGCTCCCTCCACCATACTTTACAGTTGGGGTGAGATTTTGATGTTGGTGTGCTGTGCCCTTTTTCTCCACACATAGTGTTGTGCGTTCCTTCAAACAACTCAACTGTAGTTTCATCTGTCCACATAATTTTTGCAGGTAGCTCTGTGGAACATCCAGGTGTAACGGCGTTCGTCTGTTGAAAGAGAGTCGGACCAAAATGTGGCGTGGTGGTTACTCATGTTCTTTAATGAAAAACAACGATACATGAAATAACTAAATATATACAAAACAACAAACAACAAACGAAACGCGAAAACCTATACAGCCTATCTTGTGACAACAAACACAGAGACAGGAACAACCACCCACAAAACACACAGTGAAACCTAGGCTACCTAAATATGGTTCCCAATCAGAGACAACGACAATCACCTGACTCTGATTGAGAACCGCCTCAAGCAACCAAGCCTATGCTACACCCCTACTCAGCCGCAATCCCAATGCCTACAAAACCCCAATACGAAACACAACAAAATAAACCCATGTCACACCCTGGCCTGACCAAATATATAACGAAAACACAAAATACTAAGACCAAGGCGTGACAGAACCCCCCGGCCGCACACCTAAACCCATAGAGGAGGGTCCGGGTGGGCGTCTGTCCACGGTGGCGGCTCCGGCTCGGGGCGTGGACCCCACTCCAACCAACGTGGACCCCCAGTCCTTTGATTGGCGACCCTCGCCGCCGACCTTGGCCTAATAACCCTCACCAAGGAACCCACTGGACTGAGGGCAGCTCGGGACTGAGGTGGAAGCTCGGGACTGAGGGAAGCTCGGGACTGAGGGAAGCTCGGGACTGAGGGGAATCCTGGGACTGAGGGGAAGCCCGGGACTGAGGGGAAGCCCGGGACTGAGGGGAAGCCCAGTACTGAGGGAAGCCCAGTACTGAGAGGAAGCCCAGTACTGAGGAAGCTCAGGCAGGTAGTTGGCTCCGGCAGATCCTGGCTGGCTGGCGGATCTGGAAGAGTCTGGTTGACTGGCAGATCTGGAAGAGTCTGGTTGACTGGCAGATCTGGAAGAATCTGGTTGACTGGCAGATCTGGAAGATCATGGCTGACTGGCGGATCTAGCTGCTCTGGCTGCTACATGCAGACTGGCAGCTCCATGTAGACTGGCAGCTCTGGCTGCTCCATGCAGATTGGCAGCTCTGGCTGCTCCATGCAGACTGGCAGCTCTGGCTGCTCCATGCAGACTGGCAGCTATGGCTGCTCCATGCAGACTTGCAGCTCTGGCTGCTCCATGCAGACTGGCAGCTCTGGCTGCTCCATGGAGGCTGTCAGCTCTGGCTGCGCTAAACAGGCAGGAGACTCCAGCAGCGCAGGAGAGGAGGAAAGCTCTGGCTGCGCTAAACAGGCGGGAGACTCCGGCAGCGCAGGAGAGGAGGAAAGCGCTGGCTGCGCTGAACAGGCGGGAGGCTCCGACAGCGCTAGAGAGAAGGAAAGCTCCGGCTGTGCTGAACAGGCGAGGCACACTGAAGGCCTGTTGAGTGGTGCTGGAACTGGTGGTACTGGATTGAGGACACGCACAGGAAGCCTGGTGTGGGGAGCTGCCACCGGAGGACTGGTGTGTAGAGGTGGCTCTGGATAGACCGGACCGTGCAGGCGCACTGGAGCTCTTGAGCACCAAGCCTGCCCAACCTTACCTGGCTCGATGCCCACTCTAGCCCGGCCAATACGAAGAGCTGGTATGTACCGCACCGGGCTATGCACCCGCACTGGAGACACCGTGCGCTCCATAGCATAACACGGTGCCTGCCCGGTCTCTCTAGCCCCGGTAAGCACAGGGAGTTTGCGCAGGTCTCCTACCTGGCATAGCCATACTCCCTGTGAGCCCCAATACATTTTGGGGCTGACTCTCAGGCTTCCATCCGCGTCGCCGTGCTGCCTCTTCATACCAGCGCCTCTCCGCTTTCACCGCCTCCAGTTCTTCTTTGGGCGTCGATATTCATCAGGCTGTGCCCAGGGTCCTTTTCCGTCCAATATCTCCTCCCAAGTCCAGAAGTCATTTGATCGCTGTTCCTCACGATTAACAGGGGAGTTGGCTCAGGTCTGAACCCTGACTCTGCCACACTCTCCCTGAGCCCCCAATACATTTTTGGGACTGACTTTCGGGTTTATTTCTGCGCCACCGTGCTTTTTCTTCGACTCCATTCTCCTATAGCCCTCTTCGCACTGCTCCAGCGAATCCCAGCTCCGGCACTCTCTCTGGGTCGACCGCACACCTGTCTATTTCCTCCCAAGTCGTATACTCTATACTCCTGCTGCCCAATGCCTACAAAACCCCAATACGAAACACAACAAAATAAACCCATGTCACACCCTGGCCTGACCAAATATATAACGAAAACACAAAATACTAAGACCAAGGCGTGACACCAGGTGCACTTTTGCAAACTTCAGACGTGCAGCAATGTTTGTTTTGGACAGCAGTGGCTTGTTCCGTGGTGTCCTCCCATTAACAACATTCTTGTTTAGTGTTTTACGTATCGTAGACTCGTAAACAGAGATGTTAGCATGTTCAGAGATTTCTGTAAGTCTTTAGCTGACACTCTAGGATTCTTCTTAACCTCATTGAGCATTCTGTGCTGTGCTCTTGCAGTCATCTTTTCAGGATGGCCACTCCTAGGGAGAGTAGCAACAGTGCTGAACTTTCTCCATTTATAGACAATTTGTCTTACCGTGGACTGATGAACATAAAGGCTTTGAGAGATACTTTTGTAACCCTTTCCAGGTTTATGCAAGTCAACAATTCTTAATCTTGGGTCTTCTGAGATCTTTTGTTTGAGGCATGGTTCACATCAGGCAAAGCTTCTTGTGAATAGCAAACTCAAATTGTGTGAGTGTTTTCTATAGGGCAGGGCAGCTCTAAACATCTCTAATCTCTTCTCATTGATTGGACTCCAGGTTAGCTGACTCCTGACTCAATTAGCTTTTGTCATTAGCCTAGGGGTTCACATATTTTTCCATCCTACACTGTGAATGTTTACAGTTTTTTCAATTGTTTAAGCACAAAACAGGGCCCGGTTTGTCAAAACACTACACACAATTAGCACAACCCTACACCAAAGTAGCACAACACTTCAGATCATTTGCAAAAATTGAACACTTGTCAAAACTATACACGACTTCATAAAAATAATATTTTGTTACCATACGAAACACACATTTCATATGACTTCAATCTTTTTGAACCAGTTACACACTGCTGTTGCTAACCTAAAACACTGCTGTTGCTAACCTAAAACACTTTCAGCAAGTCTAATTGTCAGTGATTAGAGTGCTGTAAATGAAGTACACAGAGAAAGTGCAACTATACAAACACAACACAATAACTATGCTGCAGACTGAGGAAAACATCATTTATTTCTCTCCATGTACCCAAATCAGTCAACATGTCAACATGGAGAATCACAACAAAACATGTCCCAGTTTCCATGCTACTACAGTAGTGGGCATAACACTGTTAGCTCAGCAATCAACAGACAAATGTAAAATACTGTACAGGTTACAATTACAGTAAACAACAACAAACATAGAAAATAATCTGAAAACAAAACGGACAATATTGTACAGAAAATACTACAGTAAACATCCTATACATTATCTCTTCTCCTAGCTGGATCTGGCCAGAGAATTTCATCAACATCACAAGCAATATCGTCATTAGCAAGACAACGCGGGAAGAACCGTCTTGAATGTTGAATCCATCCTTGCACAGCTACGGTGTCGACTTGGTCACAGTCGTCCTCCATGGCCTGAATGAGAGGTACCTGAGCCTGGGGCTGGAGATCGTAAACCTTCCTGGCCTGAATAAGGGGTACCTGAGCCCGGGGCTGGAGATCGTAAACCTTCCTGGCCTGAATGAGAGGTACCTGAGCCTGGGGCTGGAGATCGTAAACCTTCCTGGCCTGAATGAGGGGTACCTGAGCCTGGGGCTGGAGATCGTAAACCTTCCTGGCCTGAATGAGGGTACCTGAGCCTGGGGCTAGAGATCGTAAACCTTCCTGGCCTGAATGAGGGGTACCTGAGCCTGGAGCTGGAGATCGTAAACCTTCCTGGCCTGAATGAGGGGTACCTGAGCCTGGGGCTGGAGATCGTAAACCTTCCTGGCCTGAATGAGGGGTACCTGAGCCTGGGGCTGCAGATCGTAAACCTTCCTGGCCTGAATGAGGGGTACCTGAGCCTGGGGCTGGAGATCGTAAACCTTCCACCGCCATTCAGAGCAAATCGTGGAAGGTATAGTACTGTTAACTGTGGAGGGTGTTGAAACCAGTTCTGGACCAAAGCAGAGAGGTGGAATGACAGATTGTCCCAGATGACCATGTATTGCATCTGGTGCATTTCATTAACTGCTGTGACGATGTGGTGCAATCGGTCCAAAAATGCGAGAATGTGAGGTGTGTGGTAAGGGCCCATTTTGGCATGACGGAGGACAACCCCATGCTGTGAAATGGCAGCGCAAAGGGTGATGTTACCCCCACGTTGCCCTGGGACATTGATTATAGCCCTGTGGCCAATGATATTTCTGCCTCTCCTTCTTGTTTTTGTGAGGTTGAACCCTGCCTCATCAATATATATGAATATATGCAGGATTTCCTCAGCATCCATCTACAAAACTCCCTGAAATACAGTGAAAGACAATATTGTGTAGTTCAGGATAGAACTAATATACAGTCAATGTAAAAAAGTCATGTGTGCAGTATGCAACATCACAGTGCTAAAGAGAACAATATACAAACCTCCACATACTCATGCCCCAGCCGTTTGACCCTCTGAATCCCGCTCAAAAGGCACTCGATAAAGTTGGGGGGGGAGGGGGACTGCATTGTGATGTGTATTATTTGGGCAGTGTAGGTGGGTGAGTTTGGAGGAAGACCATCTTGCTCATGATGCAGGCTGTGGCTAGCCTCCAGGGATCTGTAATGTTACATTCAGTGGAATTTAACATTACAGATCCCTGGAGGCTAGCCACAGCTGCACTTGGACTACCATCCAAACCAGTCAAAATGAGACGCACACACCCCTTAAGGTCTGTCTTTCTTTTTTTGTGAGGAAGATGTTTGCAGTGCTTTTAGTCACTTGCCAGTGTGTGACTTTAAAGGCCCAGTCATTTTCCTGTGTTTTATATAAATTTCCACACTATAAGGTTGGAATAATTCTGTGAAATTGTGAAAATTATGATCATTATAGTGTTAGAACTGTTTGAAAAGACCGCCTGAAATTTCAGCCTGTTTGGTGAGATGGAATTTAGGCCTGTCTGGTGACATCACCAGATGTAAATTAGTTGATAGACTATTAACTAAGAATGCAAGTTCCAAACCTCTCTGCCAATAATAGCTGATTTTCAGTTTTCGCCTCCCCACTCAGACCTTTCCCAGACAGTCCTAGCAAAATTGTTGCTTGAGAAATTGCTCTTTGCTATGATGCTATTTTTTTGTATTTTATTTTACAATTGTTATAAAAACAGTCACATTAAGGTACACATTGTTACCCAGAAATGATTTGATATGGAAATCAGCTGCATTGGACCTTTAATGTTAAGATGTGGTGTCAAATCAAATAACATTTTATTTGTCACATAGAGCAGGTGTAGAACTTACTGTGAAATGCTTACTTACAAGCCCTTAACCAACAATGCAGTTTTTAAGAAAATAGGGTTAAATATTGACTAAATAAACTAAAGTAAAAAAAATAAAAAACTAACACAATAAAATAACAATAAGGAAGCTATATAGAGGGATTACCGGTACTGAGTGTGCCTCCAAAGGCATGTGTTTAAATATATAGAGTCTCTGCAGTATTTAAATAACCAGTGAATAGCTTTAAATTGGCTTTGACTTGCTGGGTGAGTTGTCAACTTAAGCAATAAGGCCCGAAAGGGTGTGCTATATGGCCAATATACCACGGCTAAGGGCTGTTCTTAAGCACGACGCAACACGGAGTGCCTGCATACAACCCTTAGCTAGGGTATATTGGCCATATATCACAAACCCCTGAGGTGCCTCATTGCTATTATAAACTGGTTACCAACGTAATCAGAGCACTAAAAATAAATGTTTTGTCTCACCCGTGGTATACGGTCTGATATACAACGGCTGTCAGCCAATCAGAATTCAGCGCTCGAACCACACAGTTTATAATAGGGTTTAGGTCAACTCTGTACATACATTAATGTTGCTTTCATCACATTACTGCCATCTCAGGCTATAATTAATTCTGTGTTCTTCATAACACTTGCAGGTTAGTTGTTGTGCTGTAGTCCTTGGTCCTTCATGTTCCCCTTTTTAAAAGAAGACTTGGGCTTTTGAATGATTTCTATTCATGTTATTCTATGTAAATAGATGTGCAACAGTTTTTTGATGCTGGAGCTAAAAAAAAAATATAAGCAGTAAAATAAATTCTAGTTTTGTGTAGTAGTGTTCATGTCTCTCTCAGACACACGGACCTTGTGAGACGGGCTCAGTACAGTGGAAATTGAAACTTGCAGTATAGCTTGGAGAATTAGTATGTTATGAAATGTCTGCCTTATGGAGCGTTAGAAAATTGTGCACTAAAGCAGAAACCTTGTAGGCTATAAGAGGATAATTTTTTACTGCCGTTGTACGCACGCGCACACGCACGCGCACACGCACACGCACACGCACACACACACACACACACACACACACACACACACACACACACACACACACACACACACACACACACACACACACACACACACACACACACACACACACACACACACACGTTATGTAACAAACAGTATTTCTAGACCTACTTTTTAAAATGACTTCGCACGTTCCCCTGTGGTAATTGAACCCCCGACATTGGCGTTGTCGGCGTCATGCTATTACCAACTGATCATCATTTTCCTTATGCTGTGTGTGTATGTGTGTGGTTGGTTACAGGGAAAAGTACTTAACAGTTTTTTTGTTGTATTTTTACGAGCGGAGAGCAGCTATTCAGCTCCCGTGTGTGTGTGTGTGTGTGTGTGTGTGTGTGTGTGTGTGTGTGTGTGTGTGTGTGTGTGTGTGTGTGTGTGTGTGTGTGTGTGTGTGTGTGTGTGTGTGTGTGTGTCCTGTCATAACGTAGTAACCATGCCCCACCATTGATCCCCGGTTTAGCGGCGCATTTGTGGAGCTTTTCAAAGAGCTGATGTGGTTCAAGACATTGATTGTTACACCATCAAAGATAAGTTGTACAAATTCTGATTGACAGGCCTGTCTTTTTCATGTTGTCTTCATTTAATCCACACACATTTTGTATTGAGGTCCTCTCTTTGGGATTTTCTTGAATGTACTGTTCTTCCACCCCGTCTGTCTCTCTACTACACTCAGGGAATTTTCCATTCAAAGAATATGGCTGGAGATATTGCTGCTGAAATTACAGGGTTTTGGTCAGCCTTTAGGATTGTCAGACTAACAAAGGAGTCTGAAAGCCTGGAATAATACCACACTCAGTTCTATACTCTTAACATGTTGCCTTATTACCATGAGGCTGTGGGCACCAGATATCCATGACAGACACTTTCTTTACATCATGCTTTCACTCACGTTGGATGATGAATTCATTGAATGTGTGCAACTAACAAAGCATACCCACATCACAGACTTTATTTTAATTGTATGTTTTTATTTATTTTTATTAAAATAACATAAAATTGATCAGAAATACAGTGTAGACATAAAATACTACTGTAGCTGGAAACTGCTGATTTTTAATGGATTATCTACAGTGGGGCAAAAAAAGTATTTAGTTGTGCAAGTTCTCCCACTTAAAAAGATGAGAGAGGCCTGTAATTTGAATCATACTTCAACTAAAAAAATCACATTGTAGGATTTTTAATGAATTTATTTGCAAACTATGGTGGAAAATAAGTATTTGGTCAATAACAAAAGTTTCACTCAATACTTTGTTATATACCCTTTGTTGGCAATGACAGAGGTCAAACGCTTTCTGTAAGTCTTCACAAGGTTTTCACACACTGTTGCTGGTATTTTGGCCCATTCCTCCATGCAGATCTCCTCTAGAGCAGTGATGTTTTGGGGCTGTTGCTGGGCAACACGGACTTCCAATTCCCTCCAAAGATTTTCTATGGGGTTGAGATCTGGAGACTGGCTAGGCCACTCCAGGACCTTGAAATGCTTCTTACGAAGCCACTCCTTCGTTTCCCGGGCGGTGTGTTTAGGATCACTGTCATGCTGAAAGACCCAGCCACATTTCATCTTCAATGCCCTTGATGATGGAAGGAGGTTTTCACTCAAAATCTCACGATACATGGCCCCATTCATTCTTTCCTTTACACGGATCAGTCTTCCTGGTCCCTTTGCAGAAAACAGCCCCAAAGCATGATGTTTCTACCCCCATGCTTCACAGTAGGTATGGTGTTCTTTGGATGCAACTCAGCATTCTTTGTCCTCCAAACACAACAAGTTGAGTTTTTACCAAAAAGTTATATTTTGGTTTCATCTGATCATATGACATTCTCCCAATCGTCTTCTGGATCATCCAAATGCTCTCTCGCAAACTTCAGACGGGCCTGGACATGTACTGGCTTAAGCAGGGGGACACATCTGGCACTGCAGGATTTGAGTCCCTGGTGGCTGTCAGGACCCGGTTACGAACCCGGGTCTCCGGAGTGAGAAACAGTCACTTAACCAACTGAGCCACGAATAGTCGGCAGAACCCAGAAGATGAAGCAGACACAGCAGTACTTGAGACGGCACAACTGTGCACGAGGACAAGTACAATAGAGTGTCTAGTTTCAGAAACAGACACAACTGGCAGCTTCACTAAATAGTATCAGCAAAACACCAGTCTCAACATCAACGGTGAAGAGGCGACTACGGGATGCTGGCATTCTAACCAGAGTTCTTCTATCCAGTGTTCTTTTGCCCTTCTTAATCTTTTCTTTTTATTGGCCAGTCTGAGATATGGCTGTTTCTTTGCAACTCTGCCTAGAAGGCCAACATCCCAGAGTCGCGTCTTTGCTGTGGATGTCGAGACTGGTGTTTTGCGGGTACTATTTAATGAAGCTACCATTTGAGGACTTGTGAGGCGTCTGTTTCAAACTAGACACTCTAATGCACTTGTCCTCTTGCTCAGTTGTGCACCGGGGCCTCCCACTCCTCTTTCTATTCTGGTTAGAGACAGTTTGCTCTATTCTGTGGTTAGGGAGTAACCATTGAGGCGTGTTGTTGTTTTGAGTCATAAAGTTCTGTGATGTTTTCATTATTGAACCTGATCTGTTGAGCACCTCTGTTTCCTACCAGCCTTTGTGTTCACATAATTAATGGATATGTAATTGGTTGCTGTTGTAAATTATCAGAGAGTTAAGAGAAATCAAATATTTGGCTTTCAATGGCTAGACAGCCAGTTGGGTCCTGCTGGGAGTTATTGGGCCCAGCTATGTGGAAACTGGTCGTCCCTTCATCCATACAATTACACCGCATCCTCCTCTGCTCACTGAACTTGAATAGTAGGTGTCAGAAGTCTGGGTTGGGGTTACTCTGGGGGTGCAGGGGGCAGCTGCTTCACTCAGGTCATCTGTACAATAATCATTAGGTTAGTTTAGTTACTTCCATGTGACTGATCCATAGCCTGGACTCTAGGTGTGGATGGGAGAGGATGGGCAGGGACCATTGGAGAAATAATGTTCCACAACCCACAGCAACAAATCCTGTTGACTGTGTTGTTTACTCAAATGGAACCTGAAACTTATCAATCACACATGTTTATTATTGTTGATGGTTGCATTATTGCACTACTGTTCCACAATTTTGACTGGGGCTCAGCGTGCACACTGTCTTTAATGAAAAAGGAAGTATTGATGGTGGTTATACTCCGACTGAGAGGCATGTCCCCCCACATGGAGGATGGTGCGGTCCGGGTGCAGTGTTATTGACTGAACATGGTAGTTGTTGTGGGGGTGCCAAGTGAAGTAGTTAAATCCTCTCTCTGTCTTCACAGCAGCGAGTATGTAGGCAGCATTAATCTGACCCAGCTGGACAGATGGAAATTAATGATCATTTACACTGACAACATAATCGGGCTTCACACTGTCCTCCGATACTAAATAGCTTCTTTTGTTCCACAGGATCTCTCTCTCTCTCTCTCTCTCTCTCTCTCTCTCTCTCTCTCTCTCTCTCTCTCTCTCTCTCTCTCTCTCCCTCCCTCCCTCCCTGTCGCAAAAGTGCATACAGACAACTTACTATAACTTTATTGAGTGATCCTCACTTCAGGAAATGTTGTCGTTTTTTCTGGGAGAGGTGGAGGTCTGAAAAGGACAGTTGTGTATCTCTTCAACAGTGGTGCGATATAGGAAAAATCCAGATTCAACAATTCTGTAATCAATAAACGATGAATATCACTAGAGATATCACCAGATCAATGAATGCCCTAGAGTCTGAAATAGTGGAACTGCTGACTTTAGTTTAGACCACAGGAGATCGAGGCCATATTCAGGCGCTCAAGATGAAAAAAGCCTCATTGGCAGACCTGCTGTGTATTAGAGCACAGGGGACATTGGTGAGAAGTACGTTTCAGGGAATCTCTGAAATGGATGCCTCATCCAAATTTTTCTTCGGTTTAGAGAAAAATAATGGACATAGAAGAATTAATCATAGCCTCAAATCAGCTGTTGGACAGGAGCTCACTAGCCCTGGTGAAATTAGAAAGAGGGCAGTAGAGTTCTATGCTGAGCTCTACAAGTGTGAGTATAAAGAGGGCAGTAGAGTTCTATGCTGAGCTCTACAAGTGTGAGTACAAAGAGGATAAAACAGTGACACAGCAGTTCCTTGGTGGCCTCCCACAGGTGGCTGCAGAAGCTCAGGTTGAACTAGAGCAACCATTGTCTTTGCAGAAACTCAGATTGAACTAGAGCAACCATCGTCTTTGCAGGAGCTATACACTGCATTAAAAGGCATGGAAAATGGAAGGGCACTGGGTATTGATGGGCTTCCTGTTTACATTTTAAAGTATTTTTGGACTGTGTTGGGAGAGGATTGGCTAGCAGAAGTTAATGATTGTTTGACCGAAGGGTTACTACCGCTAAGCTGTAGAAGGGTTGTCCTCACCCTACTGCCAAAAAAGGGTGATCCTATGGAGGTGAAGAACTGGAGGCCGGTGGCCTTAATGTGCACTGATTATAATATCCTGTCCAAGGCTTTGTCCACCAGGCTGAGGGAGGTGATGGGGCACATCATACGGACCAGTCCTGCTGTGTTCCCGGCAGGCAGATAGGTGATAACATTTCCCTGATTCTGGATTTTCTGGGGGCGTCTCTATCAGGAAAAGGCATTTGACCGATTTGAACATCAATACTTGTTGTGCACTTTTGAGGCTTTTGGTTTCAGCTCTGGTTTTATTGCCATGATCACGGTGATATATGGTGACATTGAAAGTGTATTGAAAGTTAACGGTGGCTTGAGTGCTCCTTTTAAAGTGTGTAGAGGAACTAGACAGGGGTGTTCGTTGTCCGTAATGTTGTATGCCATCGCTATAGAGCCACTACTAAATAGTATTAGAAGTCGCATTGAAGGGGTGAACCTTTCAGAGGATATTCCTCCTATTCGTCTCTCAGCCTATGCTGATGATGTAGTTATTTTGGTGAAAAATCAAGCAGATGTGAATAGTTTGAGTCTCATTGTAACGCTCAATGAGTGAGTCAGGCGCAGAGAGCAAATGATGCGGGAAAAACACGCTTTAATGTAAAAAAAATTATCACAGGAACAAAAATAGTATACCAAACCAGGTATAACTACAGAACAAAAGTACCCTATCGTGAAAATAAAAGGACAGCGAGAAACCCAAATGAAAACACTAACCACTCTAACACATACAGATAAACAAGCCCGCACAAACAGAAGCGGGCTGAACAAACTTAAATAACCCCACCCTAACAACCAAACAAGGAACAGGTGAAACCAATTAGACAAAACCAAACGAACACAGAACAAAGGATCGGTGGCAGCTAGTAGACCGGCGACGACGACCGCCGAGCGCCACCCGAACAAGAAGGGGAGTCACCTTCGGTAATATTCGTGACACTCATAGTTGATCGGTTTAAGGGAATATCCTCTGCAAAGGTAGATAGGGAAAAAAAGTTGTGCTTTATAAATTGGGAAATGGTCTGGAAGGACCATGACTTTGCCAGGGGAGTTGGAATGGTGTAAGGGAGGTTTCAAGTACCTTGGAGTGTACCTAGGGGATGAGGGGACAATGGAATAAAAATTGTAATGAGGTGGTTGAAATGGTGGAAAGGAGGATGAGGAGATGGCGTTGGTTGTTATATCGTATGTCATATAGGGAGCACACTATTATTGTTAATAATATGGTTGCCTCTGCACTGTGGCATCGGTTGTCATGTTTAGAGCCACAGTCAGGCCTTCTGGCCAAGTTACAGGCAATTATTGTAGATATTTTGGGGGATAAATATCATTGTGTTCCACAAAGTGTTTTGTATTTGTCAAAAGAGGAGGGGGGACAGGGACAGGGACATCTGGCTAGTAGGGCTGCTGCTTTCCGGTTTCAGTCCATTCAAAGGTTGCTTTTTGGACCGAAAAATGTGGTGGGAGAGGGGTGGTAGGCCTGGTATTACAGGAGATAGGGGGATTAGATTTAAACAAGGATTTATTTTTGGTTGATAGTAGCCAGATTTCTAGGGATGGAGAACCTCCATTTTACAGAGGTCTTCTTAGGGTTTGGAGCAAAATGAAGGTGTTCAGAAGCACGAAGGCTGAGTCAGTGCATTGGCTGCTGGAGGAACCTCTGGTGTATGGGGCAAGACTGGATTGTACAACTGAAGCTGTTCCACATTTCTCAAGATGCTGGTGAAGGGCAAAACCATCACCCTAAGGAGTTAATGGACATGGCTGGGCCCACATTAATGGATAGAGGACGGGTGGCTGAACATTGGGGGTGAGTTTGGAAAGGATTGTCGGACAACTTCTGGAAAGTTGCAGGAAGGCTCTGTCAGCAGAAGAGTGGATTATCATCACAAGTTACTACAAAAAGGCACAAGATGAAGATGCCCCATTTCCCAGACTAGGGATTACACCCAGTATCCCAGAGTCAGACAGAAAGGCTTTATTACTGGATCTGAGAGGGTTGGAAGAGGTGGGTTTGGATGAGGTGAATGAGGAGGAGTTATATAGGGGGTGTGTCAAGGTTTTAAATAAAGATACATTGAAAAATAGAAAAGACACTTCTTGGAGGGTAAAACTGGGCCTTGATTACAAGGTAAAGCCAGCATGGAGAGCACTGTACAAGCCACCGTTATAAAAGGGGACTGGTGATATGCAATGGAGGGTGTTGCATGGTATCATTGCAGTTCATGTTTTTTTTTCATTTTTTTTTCACCTTTATTTAACCAGGTAGGCTAGTTGAGAACAAGTTCTCATTTGCAACTGCGACCTGGCCAAGATAAAGCATAGCAGTGTGAACAGACAACACAGAGTTACACATGGAGTAAACAATTAACAAGTCAATAATACAGTAGAAAAAAGGAGAGTATATATACATTGTGTGCAAAAGGCATGAGGAGGTAGGCGAATAATTACAATTTTGCAGATTAACACTGGAGTGATAAATGATCAGATGGTCATGTACAGGTAGAGATATTGGTGTGCAAAAGAGCAGAAAATAAAATAAATAAAAACAGTATGGGGATGAGGTAGGTAAAAATGGGTGGGCTATTTACCGATAGACTATGTACAGCGGCAGCGATCGGTTAGCTGCTCAGATAGCAGATGTTTGAAGTTGGTGAGGGAGATAAAAGTCTCCAACTTCAGCAATTTTTGCAATTCGTTCCAGTCACAGGCAGCAGAAAACTGGAACGAAAGGCGGCCAAATGAGGTGTTGGCTTTAGGGATGATCAGTGAGATACACCTGCTGGAGCGTGTGTTACGGGTGGGTGTAGCCATCGTGACCAGTGAACTGAGATAAGGCGGAGCTTTACCTAGCATGGACTTGTAGATGACCTGGAGCCAGTGGGTCTGGCGACGAATATGTAGCGGGGGCCAGCCGACGAGAGCATACAGGTCGCAGTGGTGGGTGGAATAAGGTGATTTAGTGACAAAACGGATGGCACTGTGATAAACTGCATCCAGTTTGCTGAGTAGAGTGTTGGAAGCAATTTTGTAGATGACATCGCCAAAGTCGAGGATCGGTAGGATAGTCAGTTTTACTAGGGTAAGTTTGGCGGCGTGAGTGAAGGAGGCTTTGTTGCGGAATAGAAAGCCGACTCTTGATTTGATTTTCGATTGGAGATGTTTGATATGAGTCTGGAAGGAGAGTTTACAGTCTAGCCAGACACCTAGGTACTTATAGATGTCCACATATTCAAGGTCGGAACCATCCAGGGTGGTGATGCTGGTCAGGCGTGGGGGTGCAGGCAGCGAACGGTTGAAAAGCATGCATTTGGTTTTACTAGCGTTTAAGAGCAGTTGGAGGCCACGGAGTGTTGGATGGCATTGAAGCTCGTTTGGAGGTTAGATAGCACAGTGTCCAAGGACAGGCCGGAAGTATATAGAATGGTGACGTCTGCATAGAGGTGGATCAGGAAATCGCCCGCAGTAAGAGCAACATCATTGATTTATACAGAGAAAAGAGTCGGCCTGAGAATTGAACCCTGTGGCACCCCCATAGAGACTGCCAGAGGACCGGACAGCATGCCCTCCGATTTGACACACTGAACTCTGTCTGCAAAGTAATTGGTGAACCAGGCAAGGCAGTCATCCGAAAAACCGAGGCTACTGAGTCTGCCGATAAGAATATGGTGATTGACAGAGTCAAAAGCCTTGGCAAGGTCGATGAAGACGGCTGCACAGTACTGTCTTTTATCTATGGCAGTTATGATATCGTTTAGTACCTTGAGCGTGGCTGAGGTGCACCCGTGACCGGCTCGGAAACCAGATTGCACAGCGGAGAAGGTACGGTGGGATTCGATATGGTCAGTGACCTGTTTGTTGACTTAGATAGGCAGGGCAGGATGGATATAGGTCTGTAACAGTTTGGGTCCAGGGTGTCTCCCCCTTTGAAGAGGGGGATGACTGCGGCAGCTTTCCAATCCTTGGGGATCTCAGACGATATGAAAGAGAGGTTGAACAGGCTGGTAATAGGGGTTGCGATGGCGGCGGATAGTTTCAGAAATAGAGGGTCCAGATTGTCAAGCCCAGCTGATTTGTACGGGTCCAGGTTTTGCAGCTCTTTCAAAACATCTGCTATCTGGATTTGGGTAAAGGAAAACCTGGAGAGGCTTGGGCGAGTAGCTGCGGGGGGTGGGCGGAGCTGTTGGCCGAGGTTGGAGTAGCCAGGCGGAAGGCATGGCCAGCCATTGAGAAATGCTTGTTGAAGTTTTCGATAATCATGGGTTTATCGGTGGTGACCGTGTTACCTAGCCTTAGTGCAGTGGGCAGCTGGGAGGAGGTGCTCTTGTTCTCCATGGACTTCACAGTGTCCCAGAACTTTTTGGAGTTGGAGCTACAGGATGCAAACTTCTGCCTGAAGAAGCTGGCCTTAGCTTTCCTGACTGACTGCGTGTATTGGTTCCTGACTTCCCTGAACAGTTGCATATCGCGGGGACTATTCGATGGACTATTCAATGCTATTGCAGTCCGCCACAGGATGTTTTTGTATGTCATTAATTCAGATATTAGAGATGGACGTCCTTTTTGTAATATAAGAGAAACAATTGTTCACTGTTTTATGGAGTGTGAGAGGATAAAGCCTCTCTTTGAAATACTAGAGTCTTTGTTTACAGCGGTAGGGGAGATTTTCAATAACACTGTTTTTATTTTGGGGTTTCAATATAGTAAGCAACAGAACAGATCATGTAAACTGTTTAATTTTATTTTCGGTCAAGCTAAAATATCAATTTTTCTGAGTAAGAAAAATAAGATAGATAAGGGATAGAGTAAGGATGTAAGATGTGTTTTTAAAGGATTAGTAAAAGAGAGAATTACAAGTGGATTTCTTCTCGGCTGTAAAATACCTCCCATTGTTTGAGGAGAAGTGGACTTATGAAGGAGCGGTATGTTTTGTGGAGGAGGGGAAACAATGTTTTGTTGATGTAATAAGCTTAATGTAAATGATTTTTTATTTAATGTGTTAATGTATGTTTATTTAAGAAGGACACATTCGTTGTGTAATTTCTGAAAAGGCAGTGTGCCAATATTTGTGTTAATACTATTTGTGTTAAACCTCAAAACTCTCTCTCTCTCTCTCTCTCTCTCTCTCTCTCTCTCTCTCTCTCTCTCTCTCTCTCTCTCTCTCTCTCTCTCTCTCTCTACTCTACTCTACTCTACTCTACTCTACTCTACTCTACTCTACTCTACTCTACTCTACTCTCTCTCTCTCTCTTCTCTCTCTACTCTCTCTCTCTCTTCTCTCTCTACTCTCTCTCTCTCTACTCTCTCTCTCTACTCTTCTCTCTCTCTCTACTCTCTCTACTCTCTCTCTCTCTCTCTCTACTCTCTCTACTCTCTCTCTCCTCTCTCTCTCTCTCTCTCTCTCTCTCTCTCTCTCTCTCTCTCTCTCTCTCTCTCTTCTCTCTCTCTCTTCTCTCTCTACTCTCTCTCTCTCTACTCTCTCTCTCTCTCTCTCTCTCTACTCTCTCTCTCTCTCTCTCTCTCTCTCTCTCTCTCTCTCTCTCTCTCTCTCTCTCTCTCTCTCTCCTCTCGTTCTCCCTCTCTACTCTCTCTTTTTCAGGTTGTTTTCTGTTATCGGTCATTAAGTGCCAAGTTTCCATGGAAACAGTCAGTTTGAAGGGGGACTGTCTGGCGAGGTGTAAAAGTGGCCCTGTGTTCAATATGAGGATATTATCTCCTCTCAGTGTGAACTTGTCCAGTTTACTGTATCACTCTGCCATCGGCGGCTAGAGAACCAGGGGTTGGTGGTGGTAGACATCTCTATTGGAAGGTTATGTGGGTGTCTATACCTTATCTCTACTTCCCCTTAGACAGGAAAAGGAACATAGTCTATACACATTCTATAGTAGTACACACATTAGCATGGTGTGTTAAAACTCCTTATCTCCTGTGCCTGGTCTGTGTGGCTGGTCCTGTAATGCCATCACTTTTAAGAGCAGTGACCCTGTTGGCAGGTTACACGGGGAGCCGTCGTGGTGTAATTAGGCCTAGCTCTGTGTGTAATTACTTACTGCTCTCTGTCAGCCCCAGCAGACAGCCGCACATGCTGCAGTCTGGAGGAGGGGAAGGGGCGGAGCCGAGGTACAACCAAGGGCAAGCCTACAGGACATTATACTGTAGTGGTCTCTCCCTCTCTCTCTTCTCTCTCCCTCTCTCTCTCTTTTCTCTCCCTCCCCCGATGGGAGGTGAAACGAAGTCCCTGAGTCAGTCAAAATCCCTGTGTCACTTTACGAAAGGCACAGGGGTTAAATGTTCACTCTGGGGTATTTGGAAGTAATCCGCTCTGTGTTAAATTGTCTCAGAAATGTCCCTTCTCTCACCCTCCTTTGTGAACAGTGAGATTTAGGCTGAGTGTGGCAGTGGCAGCACAAAATGGCTGCCATAATAACTGTCTATCAGGTGGGTGCCAGGCTTATGATGTCAGACCTCCACTGAACAGTCAATGTATTATATGAACAAACCATTTTCTAGTTCTATATTCATGGTCATTACACATGGATTAAAAGGACACAAATTAACCAGCAATAATTTAACATAATGTAAATGTGTAATATGCTTAAGAACGTGTAATATGTGGTTTGAAGTATTTTATAGCCTGGAGTGTAAGGCTATTATTTTGGTATTGTGAATCCTCCTAACACCACAATATTCCCCCAGCTCAGTTACATAATGTTGCTCTGCTGACCTCCTCTCCCAGTTTTATAATACCACTAGCTATGAAATCCGCCCCAACATTCAGCCAATCCATTTTTTTGTTCCATTGTTAACTGCTTACTTTCATCTCATTACTTATCTTGTATTTCCTGATGTTTTTTTCAGAGGGGAATGTACTATGGAGATTAAGGATTACAGCTACTTTAATTTGCAGTGAGTGCTATATTATAGCAAAACGTTTAAACCTGCTCAGGGGTTTTGGGAATGGAAAGGTTACCAAGACAGACCCATGATGGGAAGTCAGAGAGGAGAGAGTTCAAACATACTGTTGGAGACCATCCTGCTACTGGGACATACTGTAACAGCAGAAGGACAGTCATGGGCTGCCTCTCAAATGGCACACTATTCCCATATGGGCTCTGGTCAAAAGTAGTGCACTGTATTGGTAAAAGATGCAGCCATGGTCACTGTGGCCAGATAATGACAGCCTGGTCAGAAACCAGTCAGATGAAAACAGTACATCCAGATAATGACAGCTGTTAACCCAATTACATTGTCCCAGTTTTACATTGACTGAAGGTGTTAATAATATGGCCAATGAAATGGACAGGTGGACTATAGGTCTGAGAAGCAGGGAGGATGGTGAAGACAGGAAGAGAGTCCAGACAGAGACAGGGTGATAGAGGAAGCGAGTGATGGGACAGAGTGATAGATAGACGAAGCGAGTGATGAGCGAGGCTCTTTGTGTTGATAGCAGCAGCGTTGAGATGTGAGCGTTCAGTCAGGGTGATGGACAGGTGCCAGCCTTCATCAGTGGTGTGGAAGTGGAGCAGTAATCAGGGAGATGAGCAGGAAGTGGAGGAGACGCCAAACAGAGAGCCCCCCAGGACCATGTCTCCTCCTCAGCAGGGCTAGCACAGCCCTGACACACACACACACACACACACACATGCTGATGCACACACACACACACATACACACACAAACACGCACGCACGCACGCACGCACGCACGCACGCACGCACACACACACACACACACACACACACACACACACACACACACACACACACACACACACACACACACACACACACACACACACACACACATGCTGATGCACACACAGACACACACACTAGGGCGTTTACTATGCTGCGGCCACTGTGGTCTAATGTGATAGGATGGAAGATAACATTTGTATGATTGTGTGTTGGATATGGATTCTGGCTGGCCATTAGCATGACAGTGTATGAGCTGCTGTTTAAATGATATGCTGGGTTGGGAGGGAATAAGCGAGAGAGAAAGATGAAGAGTGGGATGCTGAGAGAGTGGGAGGGAAGAGGGGGATGAAAGATTTATAGAGCATTATAGAGCATATTCTGTTGCTGTCTATTTGAGAAAATCTACTGGGTGAAAAAAAACTATTCCGTACCATCAGCAAGTTAATAAAAAGAGTGTAATTTATCTCTGTCTGAATAACCAATAACCTGAGAAAGGATGGTGAAGAGAGGAGAGGAGGAGACTGCTGCTCCATATTTCTCTCTCTTGCTCTCTTTATCTCTTTCTTTCTTTCTCTCTCTCTCTCTCTCTCTCTCTCTCTCTCTCTCTCTCTCTCTCTCTCTCTCTCTCTCGTCTCTCGCTCTCTCCCCTCTCTCTCTGGCTACTCTTTCAAAATAAGGGGTTGATTCCTTTTTCTGTCTGGCTGGGAGTTAGTAACTGTCTGGCTGACTGGCTGGCTGTGGGCCAGTATTGTGAGTTGAATACTATATGTTAATCTCTATGACCTTTTGATTTTGCTGAAGTGATCAATGAATGAAGAGCCATAGATTAGTTACAGTAAGTGTTTGCAGGTCCATCTGTCCATCTGTCCATCTGGCCCCATTTGTCAGTCTGTTTGTGTTTGTCTGTCTGTCAGTCTGTATGTTTGTGTGTGTCTTGGTTGCCAGGTATTATTAGACGGTCTATTCACACTGGTGAGGAGCTTAATTTGAATCAGGGTTAGAGTGACATCTGAATTAAGTTAGGAGCTGCTCTAAAGTCATGCCTGATTAGCAGCTGGACTATGCTAAAGGCGAGGGTATGACAGAAGAGATGGACTCGTACCATAATGTGAGTGTGAATGAGCTCTGGCAGGTATCAGTCAGACAGGTATGCAGGGAGCTCTCCTATCATTACACTCAGTCCAGTACCAGTCAGGTAGTGTTAGAGGTTGTTCAGTAGCAGTAGTTCCAGCTGGCTGGCTGGCTGGCAGACAGACAGTTGACAGTAGCAGATAGTTCCAGACAGACAGACAGACAGACAGGCTGACTGACAGACAGACAGACAGACAGACAGACAGACAGACAGACAGACAGACAGACAGACAGACAGACAGACAGACAGACAGACAGACAGACAGACAGACAGACAGACAGACAGACAGACAGACATACTGGTGGATACAGTGCCCCTGTCCTTGGTTCCACTAGGTAGATCTGACAGGGTGTTGTCTACGCAAAGGCCTGACTATGTGGCATAGCGCTGCGTGTGTGTGTGTGTGTGTGTGTGTATATATATATATTTATGTGTGTGTGTGTGTGTGTGTGTGTGTATATATATATTTATGAGTGTGTGCATGTAGGTGTGAGTGTGTGACTTGTGTATTTTGTTTATCCTGGCTGACAGTCCCTCTGATCATGTTACACATCATGTTGTCTGTCTCTCTCTCTCCCTCTATCTCCTCATATCTCTCTCTCTCTCCTCGTCTCTCTCTCTCCTTCTCTCGTTCTTTCTCGTTCTCTCTCGTTCTCTCTCATTCTCTCTCTCTCTCGTTCTCTCTCTTTCTCATTCTCTCTTTCTTTCTCGTTGTCTTCCTCTGTGTCTCTAATATACGCCTCTCCCTCAGGGCTAGTGTGTGTAAATATTTAGATGTAGTTTCCTGTGATGCACCATGCTCAGGCTGTTTGACTCAGTGAACCAGTAGCTTTGCAGTTGATCACTCTGGCTTGGATCACTGTTGAGTTGGACTCCACTTTAGTGGCAGAGTGGATAGGCCTACAGTATTTATATGTTATATTACCATGTATGTTTTCTCTCTGCACTTACATACTTGTAAGGTTTTTTGTGACAGTGTCCCCCCCAACTCAACAACAAAGCAGAACACTCTGAATGACACATTAAGGCCAGCCACCATAGCAGTCAACTCTCCTGTTCTGTCTCACTAAAATCCTCTGGAGGGTCGTGCCTCCAGTGCCAGCCATCCCTGACTGTTCTGTCTTCTCAGTCTTACTGAACTCTGACGGTCGGTCTTGGCGGTCCTGGTTTGTTGTGTCTTATTGAGCTCCTCTGGGGGGCTGCTGTGCGGTGCCGTGCCGTGTCGTGCCATTATTTCTCCCTGCCTGTGTTCTCCCTTATTGAACTGTTCCCGGGGCCTGTGGATACTGGCTCGGTCTGCTCGGCAGAGCCCGCTAATATTCCTTAATGATGTGGCATCTGTCTCTGTCACCCTCAGCCGGCACCAGTCTGATGCCTCCTATTGTGGCTGACTTCACAGAGCAATAAGCAGTCCTGTCTCTTAGACACAGACATAGGCTGCTGTCAGAACAAACAGTAGAAAGGCCCCAACAAACAAAATTCTATTTTTCAACAAAGTGGGAGCCGAACATAATTTTCCTTTTTATTTATTTATTATAGTTTTTCTCTTTAGAGTTATTTAGACTGTGTTGATGGCAGAATCATTTGAGGATTTCTGAGATAGCGAACATAGAGGTGTTTGAAATGATTTTGCAGCTTTCAGAACTCTTTTTTAGGAAGCGGGAGTAGAGTCACGGAGGGGAAGAGATGCTGAGTTGTGATTGGACAAGCAGAGAACGGTGGCTCTCTGATTGGATAAAGATGGAGCAGAGAGAGTCCTGTTTTAACAGAGATTCTCTGGAGTGTCACCACACCCTACTCTCCATCTGCGTGTTTACACTCACACACTCCGAGCTTGGCACACAGCAACCAGTTATCATAGCTAATCATCCGTGTGTGAGTGCACCACACATGTGTGTGTCACTCTCATGACTGCCAGGGTGAGCATATTGGCTTGGATTGGCATGCCAACTCTTTCAGATCCTGTGCTAGTGTTGCGACCAACCGGCTCCATTGGCCCTATCCACACTACAGAGCCACCACAACTGCCAGTTTCCTCCTCTGCTGTGTTAATTACAGTCATATCCAGGAAACTGTCCGGGCATCATAGACATGACTCAGTCACATCACTGATAGTCATGTCTTTTTACTGTGAAGTCAGTCCAAATCACACATTTCATTATTTGAGCTTCTGACACTGCTATGATATACATACATTTACATTACATGCCCCCTCCAGAGACTTACATATGCCCCCCCCTCCATGCCCCCTCCAACACTGCTATGATATACATACAGCATGCCCCCCTCCAACACTGCTATGATATACATACAGCATGCCCCCTCCAACACTGCTATGATATACATACAGCATGCCCCCTCCAACACTGCTATGATATACATACAGCATGCCCCCTTCAACACTGCTATGATATGCATACAGCATGCCCCCTCCAACACTGCTATGATATACATACAGCATGCCCCCTCCAACACTGCTATGATATACATACAGCATGCCCCCTCCAACACTGCTATGATATACATACAGCATGCCCCCTCCAACACTGCTATGATATACATGCCCCCCCAACACAGCATGCCCCCTCCAACACTGCTATGATATACATACAGCATGCCCCCTCCAACACTGCTATGATATACATACAGCATGCCCCCTCCAACACTGCTATGATATACATACAGCATGCCCCCTCCAACACTGCTATGATATACATACAGCATGCCCCCTCCAACACTGCTATGATATACATACAGCATGCCCCCTCCAACACTGCTATGATATACATACAGCATGCCCCCTCCAACACTGCTATGATATACATACAGCATGCCCCCTCCAACACTGCTATGATATACATACAGCATGCCCCCTCCAACACTGCTATGATATACATACAGCATGCCCCCTCCAACACTGCTATGATATACATACAGCATGCCCCCTCCAACACTGCTATGATATACATACAGCATGCCCCCTCCAACACTGCTATGATATACATACAGCATGCCCCCTCCAACACTGCTATGATATACATACAGCATGATATACCCCCTCAACACTGCTATGATATACATACAGCATGCCCCCCTCCAACACTGCTATGATATACATACAGCATGCCCCCCTCCAACACTGCTATGATATACATACAGCATGCCCCCCTCCAACACTGCTATGATATACATACAGCATGCCCCCCTCCAACACTGCTATGATATACATACAGCATGCCCCCCTCCAACACTGCTATGATATACATACAGCATGCCCCCCTCCAACACTGCTATGATATACATACAGCATGCCCCCCTCCAACACTGCTATGATATACATACAGCATTCCCCCCTCAACACTGCTATGATATACATACAGCATGCCCCCTCCAACACTGCTATGATATACATACAGCATGCCCCCCTCCAACACTGCTATGATATACATACAGCATGCCCCCTCCAACACTGCTATGATATACATACAGCATGCCCCCTCCAACACTGCTATGATATACATACAGCATGCCCCCCTCCAACACTGCTATGATATACATACAGCATGCCCCCCTCCAACACTGCTATGATATACATACAGCATGCCCCCCTCCAACACTGCTATGATATACATACAGCATGCCCCCCTCCAACACTGCTATGATATACATACAGCATGCCCCCCTCCAACACTGCTATGATATACATACAGCATGCCCCCCTCCAACACTGCTATGATATACATACAGCATGCCCCCTCCAACACTGCTATGATATACATACAGCATGCCCCCCTCCAACACTGCTATGATATACATACAGCATGCCCCCCTCCAACACTGCTATGATATACATACAGCATTCCCCCTCCAACACTGCTATGATATACATACAGCATGCCCCCTCCAACACTGCTATGATATACATACAGCATGCCCCCTCCAACACTGCTATGATATACATACAGCATGCCCCCTCCAACACTGCTATGATATACATACAGCATGCCCCCTCCAACACTGCTATGATATACATACAGCATGCCCCCTCCAACACTGCTATGATATACATACAGCATGCCCCCTCCAACACTGCTATGATATACATACAGCATGCCCCCTCCAACACTGCTATGATATACATACAGCATGCCCCCTCCAACACTGCTATGATATACATACAGCATGCCCCCTCCAACACTGCTATGATATACATACAGCATGCCCCCTCAACACTGCTATGATATACATACAGCATTCCCCCCTCAACACTGCTATGATATACATACAGCATTCCCCCTCAACACTGCTATGATATACATACAGCATTCCCCCCTCAACACTGCTATGATATACATACAGCATGCCCCCTCCAACACTGCTATGATATACATACAGCATTCCCCCTCAACACTGCTATGATATACATACAGCATGCCCCCTCCAACACTGCTATGATATACATACAGCATGCCCCCTCCAACACTGCTATGATATACATACAGCATTCCCCCTCCAACACTGCTATGATATACATACAGCATTGCCCCCTCCAACACTGCTATGATATACATACAGCATGCCCCCCTCCAACACTGCTATGATATACATACAGCATTCCCCCTCAACACTGCTATGATATACATACAGCATGCCCCCTCCAACACTGCTATGATATACATACAGCATGCCCCCCTCCAACACTGCTATGATATACATACAGCATGCCCCCCTCCAACACTTCCAATTTCAACTGTATGCAATTTTACCTTTCTGAATAGATCCACAAGTGATGACAAGGGTTGGATTTGAATGTAACGAATGCTGCTGGGAGCGTGTCAGTATGACTTTATAAGAAAACTGCACACAGTACTGTATGCAAATATCTAGCTAAATAAATTCATTGACAATTGAATATGTTAAATTTCGCATTTTTACTTGTGGTACCAAGTGTTTCCCTATCCCAAACATATTGCTTTCCAAATACTGTATGATCCACCTACCTCCACTTACATGTAACTGGATGCCTGGGAGAGGGCTCTTGCCGTCGTCAGACTAGTTGTGTGGTTCTTCTAGAATCTTCTAGTAGCGCACTACACTGGGAATCGGGTGCCATTTGAGCTTCAGCCAAGGACTGCTCATTAGCGAGTGTTCCCCATAGAGATACAGTACCTGGATCCCCCTCTCTCTCCGTGGTGCTAGCATCTGTCAGAGCTGCGAGCACAGTACAATACGATCCCACTTTATTTGTCTGTGCTGGGCTGTTATTGCTGAGTTGCAGGCGGAGTACACTACAAGCACTCAGACAGGTTTGTGCTCATAGATCCAGATAGAGATATAGTCTAGTGAGGCTTAAGACAATGGTACAACATGCCCAGTGTGTATGTGACTGTCCAGAAGAGGGTGCTCGCTGCAGTCTAGTAGATATAATGAATGTACAGTATATCTCATAAAACGAGGAGAATAAAGTGTGAAATCTCGAAGGCTACTGATGCACGTCTACCTTCATCTGTCTATTTTGTTTAAAGTGCATTCAGAAAGTATTCAGAGCCCTTCTCTTTTTCCACATTTTGTTACGTTACAGCCTTATTCTAAAATGGATTCATGTTTTTTTCTCCTCATCAATCTACACAAAATACCCCATAATGACAAAGTAAAAACAGGTTTTTAGAAATGTTAGCAAATAAAAACTGAAATATCACATTTACATAAGTATTCAGCGGCAGGGACTAGAGAATGAATATTGATTTTAAAACAAATTTGGCGTGGTTTTTAAATCAACTTGGGAAAATCACTTGAAAAGAGTCAGGGTTTGTAGTGTGTCAATGGAGCAGAGAAAACTTCCCATGGGTTAATAAGATGATGTGTTAATGACTTCTTCCACCTTGAGAAATGCCCTCCTCTCAAATGGCGTTTGTGTGTGTGTGTGTGTGTGTGTGTGCGCAGCGTGATTTGAATACATGTTATATTTTAATGAAGACGGACACTAAACAAACTACAAAAAAACACAAAAAAAACTAATGTGAAGCTATACTACATATGTGCAGACACAGGCAACGAGACATAGACAATAACCCACGAAATACCCAAAGAAGATGGCTGCCTAAATATGGTTCCCAATCAGAGACAACGATAAACAGCTGCCTCTAATTGAGAACCAATCTGGGCAAACATAAACATACATAAACACCTAGATGGTAAACAACCCCATATACCTACAAAAACCCTAGACAGTACAAAAACGCATACATCACCCATGTCACACCCTGACCTAACCAAAACAATAAAGAAAACAAAGAACACTAAGGTCAGGGCGTGACAGTAACCCCCCCCCAAAGATGTGGACTCCCGGCCGCACATCTAAACCTATATGGGAGGGTCTGGGTGGGCATGACTCCGAGGTGACGGTTCTGGCTCAGGACGTGGACCCCGCTCCATTTCTGACTCGTCACACTTACTTAATGTCTCTGGAGCGGGAACCCTCACCGCCGACCACGGATTAGAGGACGCCACTGGACTGATGGTCGAGTCTGGAGTGAGTGGCGCCTCTGGATTGGAGGGAGACTCTGGCGGATCCGGACTGGAGGGAGACTCTGGCGGATCCGGACTGGAGGGAGGCTCTAGCGGATCCAGACTGGAGGGAGACTCTAGCGGATCCGGACTGGTAGGTTCCGGACTGCTACCCGTCGGGGTAGGTTCCGGACTGCGACCCGTCGTGGTATGTTCCGGACTGCGACCTGTCGGGGTAGGTTCCAGACTGCGACCCGTCGGGGTAGGTTCCAGACTGCGACCCGTCGGGGTAGGTTCCGGACTGCGACCCGTCGTGGTATGTTCCGGACTGCGACCTGTCGGGGTAGGTTCCAGACTGCGACCCGTCGGGGTAGGTTCCAGACTGCGACCCGTCGGGGTAGGTTCCGGACTGCGACCCGTCGTGGTATGTTCCGGACTGCGACCCGTCGGGGTAGGTTCCAGACTGCGACCCGTCGTGGTAGGTTCCAGACTGCGACCCGTCGTAGTAGTTTCCAGACTGCGACCTGTCGTAGTATGTTCCGGACTGCGACCCGTCGTGGTATGTTCCGGACTGCGACCCGTCGTGGTATGTTCCGGACTGTGACCCGTCGTAGTATGTTCTGAACTGCGACCCGTCGTGGTAGGTTCCGGACTGCGACCCGTCGTAGTAGGTTCCAGACTGCGACCCGTCGTAGTATGTTCCGGACTGCGACCCGTCGTGGTATGTTCCGGACTGCGACCCGTCGTGGTAGGTTCCAGACTGCGACCCGTCGTAGTATGTTCTGAACTGCGACCCATCGTGGTATGTTCCGGTCTGTGGTCCGTCGTAGGAGATTCCGGTCTGTAGACTGTTGCCGGACGCTCTGGACTGGGTACTGTAGTCGGATGCTCTGGACTGGGTACTGTAGCTGGACGCTCTGGGCTGGGTACTGTAGCCGGACGCTCTGGACTGGGTACTGTAGCCGGACGCTCTGGACTGGGTACTGTAGCCGGACGCTCTGGACTGGGTACTGTAGTCGGATGCTCTGGACTGGGTACTGTAGCTGGACGCTCTGGGCTGGGTATTGTAGCCGGACGCTCTGGACTGGGTACTGTAGCCGGACGCTCTGGACTGGGTACTGTAGCCGGACGCTCTGGACTGGGTACTGTAGTCGGATGCTCTGGACTGGGTACTGTAGCTGGACGCTCTGGGCTGGGTACTGTAGCCGGACGCTCTGGACTGGGTACTGTAGCCGGACGCTCTGGACTGGGTACTGTAGCCGGACGCTCTGGACTGGGTACTGTAGTCGGATGCTCTGGACTGGGTACTGTAGCTGGACGCTCTGGGCTGGGTACTGTAGCCGGACGCTCTGGACTGGGTACTGTAGCCGGACGCTCTGGACTGGGTACTGTAGCCGGACGCTCTGGACTGGGTACTGTTGCCGGACGCTCTGGACTGGCGAGGCGCACTGTAGGCCTGGTGCGTGGTGCCGGTACTGGTGGTACTGGGCCGAAGACACGCACCTCAGGGCAAGTGCGAGGAGCAGGAACAGGGAGTACTGGACCCTGGATGCTCACTAGTGGCCTGGTGTGTTGTGCCGGCACTGGTGGTACCGGGCTGGAGACACGCACCTCAGGGCGAGTGCGGGGAGGAGGAACAGGGCGTACAGGGCTCTGGAGACACACAGGAAGCCTGGTGCGTGGTGTTGGCACTGGTGGTACTGGGCTGGAGACACGCACCTCAGTGCGAGTGCGGGGAGCAGGAACAGGATGTACTGGGCTGTGGAGGCGTACTGGAGGTCTGGAGTGTAAAGCTGACACAACCCGTCCTGGCTGGATGTGTTCTAGCCCGGCCAATGTGAGGAGCTGGAATATAGCGCACCAGGCTAGAAATGCGCACTGGCCAGGAGTGGGCAACTGGCCTCCCTTTTGTAGGCCTGCGTATCCATCCGAAGTCTGTTCGTGGATCAGCAGTCACTCAATTAGCCCATGTCTGCCAATCATTTTTTGGTTTGGTAAATTAGTCTAGCGGCCGGCTATCTAAACTCAAATATCATATTAAAATCTGAAAACATTTATCTCCGCCCTATGGTAAAATGTGTAGAATTGCAGGAGATTAATTTCTTTTCAAAAGTCTCTCCGCTATCAATCTTTTGCTCGCAAAGAGGCGGGGCCCCCTAACAAAATGTAACGTACGGCCCCAAAAAGGCTAGGGCCAGCTCTGACTGCATATGTGGGTATGGATGTGGGTACGCAGACCCGCGAGCCACAGTGGCCCCTCATGATGAGTTCAGATTTTACTGGCTGCCTCTCTGCACACCTACCTTTTAGCCTGACAGTGATGGATCATAGGTGATGGAGGCTGACATTTTCCTCTTCTAATCGCTGCACACAAAACACGGAAATCTCAGCATATAAATAGCTCCTATAAATGATAGTTATTTATAAACTGGGGGGTTCGAACCCTGAGTGCTGATTGGCTGACAGCCGTGGAATATCAGACTGTATACCACGGGTATTTATACTGCTCTAATTACGTTGGTAACCAGTTTATAATAGCAAGAAGGCACCTCAGGGGTTTGTGGCATTGCATTGCGTCGTGCCTAAGAAAAGCCCTTTGCTGTGGTATACTGGCCACATACCACACCTCCTCGGGCCTTAAATATTACCCCTCCACAATTTTTCAGGAAGTACAAGAGGAAGTAAATCAGATTTCTGTGGTTGTAATTTCACTTTTATTAATGCACCAATCAAGAGAGAGTATGTAAATGTATTAATCATCAAAACACATTCCCACACATTGCTTTCTCCTTATAACACATAGCTTACTCAGCCCCAATGTACGTAGTCTAATCACATCAACTGTACATGAAAAAAGGCTTGTGAAATAGTCCTACACTCTTAAAAAATAGCACTATCTAGAACCTGAAAGGGTTATTTGGCTGTCCCCATAGGAGAACCCTTTGAATAACCTTTTTTTTGTTCCAAGTAGAACCCTTTCCACAGGGGTTTCTACATGGAACCCAAAAGGGTTCTAAATAGGACCAAAAAGGGTTCTACCTATAATTAAATAGGGGTATCCTATAGGGACAGCTGAATAATCATGTTAGAACCCTTTTTTCTAATAGTGTACTACAAACCCACCAAGCCAGAGTGAGGGTGGTTTTGCAGTGTGAAAGTGTGCCGTATTGCACCACAGTGTAGTGTCTTATATGGCAGTCAGGATCAGTTTTAAACCCAAGGGACGTGGCCTGCTGTGGACCACAGAGAATGTCTGCCTGCCAGAGCTCAGACACAGAACCACTGCTGAGGACTACTTGTTCAGGTGAAACAGAGGATACTGGGAGAAGAGTGCATTTCTCTGGCTGGGTCTGACATAGCATCCTACAGTATATTCCTATAGCCTATAATGCAGCACTACTTTTGGCCAGAGCCCATAAAGATGTGCACAGCCTCTCTGTGTGGACAAACATCTGCCATGATTCTGGCTTCTGGTTGGCTGTCATCGCCCCTGTTCTCGTTTCTGGTCACGCGCTTCTGTCTTTGTCTCTCCCGATTACGTTCATTATCACTTTTCACTAAGGGATCTTGGACATTTAGCTTGTGTGTGCATTTAGTGGCTTGCTTGGTATTACCCCACAGACGTCGGCTGGTTAGGGTGCACTGTCAATAAGGACAGCTCTGCCCTATTAGCTACATGAAATTACCTGCTAAGTGTGTGTGTGCTGTGTGTGTGTGCTGTGTGTTAACTGTGTGCTAAGTGTGTGTGTGTTGAAAATAGAAAGCATAGCAATGGCCAGTGTTACGTGGCTCTCGTGACTCACATCAGAAACTGACAGGCATTTTGAACTAATCTTTGACTCCTGTGTTCTCTCTGTAGATTTACAATGAGAAGAAGAGTCAGTTTGACATCAAGAGGAACAATCCCAAGGACCTGGTGGAGAGGGTGGCACGAGACATCGCCAAGCTGCTCACTAGCAAGAGGAGAGCCCTGGAGGTAAGTGGATGCTACTGCACCTGTTAGAGAGTTGATGTTTCCAGAGGGGGAAATAGTTATTTCCATATAGGAACATGCTGGAGGGGTTAGTTCCATATCTTCTTAAAGTGTTGCAATCAATCACATTTATTTATAAAGCCCTTTTTACATTAGCAGAAAACCCCAAACAATGCAGAAGCACAGTGGCAGGGAAAAAATCCCTAGAATACAAGGGGGATACCTAGTCAATTGTACAACTGAATGCATTCAACTGAAATGTGTCTTCTGCATTTAACCCAACCACTCTGAATCAGAGAAGTGCAAGGGGCCTTAATCGACATCCACGTCTTCGACACCCGGGGGTTAACTGGCTTGATCAGGGGCAGAACGACAGATTTTTCCTTGCCAGCTCAGGGATTCGATCCAGCAACCTTTCGGTTACTGACCCGTCGCTCTAACCACTAGGATACCTGCCGCCGTGGTTAGATAAAGGCAGGAACCTAAGAAGAAACCTAGAGGGGAACCAGGTTCTGAGGGGTGGCCAGTCCTCTTCTGGCTGTGCCGGGTGGAGATAATAAGGGTACATGGCCATTAAGGCCAGATTGTTCTTCAAGATGTTCAAATGTTCATAGATCACCAGCAGGGTCAAATAATAATCAGTGGTTGTAGAGGATGCAACAGGTCAGCACCTCAGGAATAAATGTCAGTTGGATTTTCATAGCCGAGCATTCAGAGGTCGAGGCAGCAGGTGCGGTAGAGAGAGAGTCGAAAACAGCAGGTCCGGGACAAGGTAACACATCCGGTGAACAGGTCAGGGTTCCCTAGCCGCAGGCAGAATAGTTGAAACTGGAGCAGCAGCACGAGCATGTGGACTGGGGTCAGCCAGGAGTCATCAGGCCAGGTAGTCGTGAGGCATGATCCTAGGGCTCAGGTCCTCCGGGAGGGGAGGGAGAGAGGGAGAGAGAGAATTAGAGGGAGCATACTTAAATTCACATAGGACACCAGATAAGATAAGAGAATTACACCAGATATGACAGACTGACCCTAGCCCCCCGGCACATAAACTATTGCAGCATAGATACTGGAGACTGAGACAGGGGTGGGTCGGAGGACACTGTCGCCCCATCCGACGATACCTCCGGACAGGGCCAACCAGGCAGGATATAACCCCACCCACTTTGCCAAAGCACTAGAGGGATATAAACCAACGTACTACCCTGAGACAATGTTGAGTATAGCCCACGAACATCTCCTCTACCACACGAGCCCGAGGGGGGCACAAAACCGTACAGGAAGATCACATCTGTGACTCAACCCACTCAAGTGACGCACCCCTCCTAGGGACGGCATGGAAGAGCACTAGTAAGCCAGTGACTCAACCCCCGTAATAGTGTTAGAGGCAGAGAATCCCAGTAGAGAGAGGGGAGCCGGCCAGGCATAGACAGCAAGGGTGGTTCGTCGCTTCAGTGCCTTGCCGTTCACCTTCGCACCCCTGAGCCATACTACACTCAAGCATAGGACCTACTAAAGAGATTAGTCTTCAAGTAATGACTTAAACCTCTTAAGGATCCGCCTCTTTTTTCAACTTTCATCTAAAATGATATACCCAAATCTAACTGCCTGTAACTCAGGCCCTGAAGCAAGGATATGCATATTGTTGGTACCATTTGAAAATAAACACTTTGTAGTTTATGGAAATGTGAAAGGAATGTACGGGAATATAACACAATAGATGTGGAACTTTTATTTTGTATTTCTTTGTAATGTCATCTTTGAAATACAAGAGAAAGGCCATAATGTATTATTCCAGCCCAGTTGCAATTTAGATTTTGGCCACTAGATGGCAGCAGTGTATGTGCAAAGTTTTAGACTGATCCATTGAACCATTGCATTTCTGTTCAACATTTTGTATCAAGACTGCCCAACTGTGCCTAATTTGTTTATTAATAACTTTTCATGTTCAAAACTGTGCACTCTCCTCAAACAATAGCATGGTGTTATGTCACTGTAATAGCTACTGTAAATCGGACAGTGCAGTTAGATTAACAAGAATTTAAGCTTTCTGCCAATATCAGACATGTGTTATGTCCTGGGAAATGTTCTTGTTACTTACAAACTCATGCTAATCGCATTAACCTACGTTAGCTCAACCGACCCGTTTCAAGTTTCAGTGCAGGGAAGGAAGTCAGCACTGATCAAATTTTGGGGTCGTAGTCAAGATTCTAGCAGCCGTATTTAGCACTAACTGAAGTTTATTTAGTGCCTTATCCGGGTAGCCGGAAGGGAACGGAATGTCCTTGAAGATAGCTATACTATTCTAGTGACTGAAAGGAAGTTCTGCAGAGGAGGGAGTATTTTAGAGGTAACCGTCCAGGGAAGACAATTATTTGCATCATGATGTTCAGACAGGCAATTTGACTGTTTGCATTATGTTCAGACAGGCCCTTTGATTAATTGCTGTTAGTTTCTCCCCCAAGAGAGAAAATATTGAAAATCAGTTCGGGATATTTCAAAAAGCCAATCATTTATAAGGTTGGATAACGGAGCAGTTAATACATTTATTAGGTTGGATAACAAAGCAGTTAATACATTTATACGGTTGGATAACAGAGCAGTTAATACATTTATAAGGTTGGATAACAGAGCAGTTAATACGTTTATTAGGTTGGATAACAGAGCAGTTAATACATTTATTAGGTTGGATAACAAAGCAGTTAATACATTTATAAGGTTGGATAACAGAGCAGTTAATACGTTTATAAGGTTGGATAACAGAGCAGTTAATACGTTTATTAGGTTGGATAACAAAGCAGTTAATACATTTATTAGGTTGGATAACAAAGCAGTTAATACATTTATTAGGTTGGATAACAAAGCAGTTAATACATGTATTAGGTTGGATAACAAAGCAGTTAATACATTTATTAGGTTGGATAACAAAGCAGTTAATATATTTATAAGGTTGGATAACAAAGCACTCAATACGTTTATTAGGTTGGATAACAGAGCAGTTAATACGTTTATTAGGTTGGATAACAGAGCAGTTAATACATTTATTCGGTTGGATAACAGAGCAGTTAATACATGTATTAGGTTGGATAACGGAGCAGTTAATACATTTATTAGGTTGGATAACAAAGCAGTTAATACATTTATAAGGTTGGATAACAGAGCAGTTAATACATTTATAAGGTTGGATAACAGAGCAGTTAATACGTTTATTAGGTTGGATTACCTAGCAGTTAATACATTTATTAGGTAGGATAACAAAGCAGTTAATACGTTTATTAGGTTGGATAACAGAGCAGTTAATACATGTATTAGGTTGGATAACAAAGCAGTTAATACGTTTATAAGGTTGGATAACAAAGTAGTTAATACATTTATTAGGTTGGATAACAGAGCAGTTAATACATTAATTAGGTTGGATAACAAAGCAGTTAATACATTTATTAGGTTGGATAACAGAGCAGTTAATATATTTATTAGGTTGGATAACAGAGCAGTTAATAAGTTTATAAGGTTGGATAACAGAGCAGTTAATACATTTATTAGGTTGGATAACAAAGCAGTTAATACATTTATTAGGTTGGATAACAGAGCAGTTAATAAGTTTATTAGGTTGGATAAGAGAGCAGTTAATACATTTATTAGGTTGGATAACAAAGCAGTTAATACATTTATAAGGTTGGATAACAGAGCAGTTAATACATTTATAAGGTTGGATAACAGAGCAGTTAATACATTTATTAGGTTGGATAACAAAGCAGTTAATACATTTATAAGGTTGGATGACAGAGCAGTTAATACATTTATAAGGTTGGATGACAGAGCAGTTAATACGTTTATTAGGTTGGATAACAGAGCAGTTAATACATTTATTAGGTTGGATAACAAAGCAGTTAATACATTTATACGGTTGGATAACAGAGCAGTTAATACATTTATAAGGTTGGATAACTGAGCAGTTAATACGTTTATTAGGTTGGATAACAGAGCAGTTAATACATTTATTAGGTTGGATAACAAAGCAGTTAATACATTTATAAGGTTGGATAACAGAGCAGTTAATACGTTTATAAAGTTGGATAACAGAGCAGTTAATACGTTTATTAGGTTGGATAACAAAGTAGTTAATACATTTATATGGTTGGATAACAAAAGTTAATACATTTATTAGGTTAACAAACATTTACATGTATTAGGTTGGATAACAAAGCACATTTATTAGGTTGGATAACAAAGCAGTTAATACATTTATAAGGTTGGATTTACGTTTATTAGGTTGGATAACAGAGCAGTTAATACGTTTATTAGGTTGGATAACAGAGCAGTTAATACATTTATTCGGTTGGATAACAGAGCAGTTAATACGTTTATTAGATTGGATAACAGAGCAGTTCATACATGTATTAGGTTGGATAACGGAGCAGTTAATACATTTATTAGGTTGGATAACAAAGCAGTTAATAAATTTATAAGGTTGGATAACAGAGCAGTTAATACATTTATAAGGTTGGATAACAGAGCAGTTAATACGTTTATTAGGTTGGATAACAGAGCAGTTAATACATTTATTCGGTTGGATAACAGAGCAGTTAATACGTTTATTAGATTGGATAACAGAGCAGTTAATACATGTATTAGGTTGGATAACAAAGCAGTTAATACGTTTATAAGGTTGGATAACAAAGTAGTTAATACATTTATTAGGTTGGATAACAGAGCAGTTAATACATTAATTAGGTTGGATGACAAAGCAGTTAATACATTTATTAGGTTGGATAACAGAGCAGTTAATACATTTATTAGGTTGGATAACAGAGCAGTTAATAAGTTTATAAGGTTGGATAACAGAGCAGTTATTACATTTATTAGGTTGGATAACAAAGCAGTTAATACATTTATAAGGTTGGATAACAGAGCAGTTAATACATTTATAAGGTTGGATAACAGAGCAGTTAATACATTTATTAGGTTGGATAACAGAGCACTTAATACGTTTATAAGGTTGGATAACAGAGCAGTTAATACTTTTATTAGGTTCGATAACAAAGCAGTTAATATGTTTATTAGGTTGGATAACAAAGCAGTTAATACATTTATAAGGTTGGATAACAAAGCAGTTAATACATTTATTAGGTTGGATAACAGAGCAGTTAATAAGTTTATTAGGTTGGATAACAGAGCAGTTAATACATTTATTAGGTTGGATAACAAAGCAGTTAATACATTTATAAGGTTGGATAACAGAGCAGTTAATACATTTATAAGGTTGGATAACAGAGCAGTTAATACATTTATTAGGTTGGATAACAAAGCAGTTAATACATTTATAAGGTTGGATGACAGAGCAGTTAATACATTTATAAGGTTGGATGACAGAGCAGTTAATACGTTTATTAGGTTGGATAACAGAGCAGTTAATACATTTATTAGGTTGGATAACAAAGCAGTTAATACATTTATACGGTTGGATAACAGAGCAGTTAATACATTTATAAGGTTGGATAACAGAGCAGTTAATACGTTTATTAGGTTGGATAACAGAGCAGTTAATACATTTATTAGGTTGGATAACAAAGCAGTTAATACATTTATAAGGTTGGATAACAGAGCAGTTAATACGTTTATAAAGTTGGATAACAGAGCAGTTAATACGTTTATTAGGTTGGATAACAAAGCAGTTAATACATTTATATGGTTGGATAACAAAGCAGTTAATACATTTATTAGGTTGGATAACAAAGCAGTTAATACATGTATTAGGTTGGATAACAAAGCAGTTAATACATTTATTAGGTTGGATAACAAAGCAGTTAATACATGTATAAGGTTGGATAACAAAGCACTCAATACGTTTATTAGGTTGGATAACAGAGCAGTTAATACGTTTATTAGGTTGGATAACAGAGCAGTTAATACATTTATTCGGTTGGATAACAGAGCAGTTAATACGTTTATTAGATTGGATAACAGAGCAGTTAATACATGTATTAGGTTGGATAACGGAGCAGTTAATACATTTATTAGGTTGGATAACAAAGCAGTTAATAAATTTATAAGGTTGGATAACAGAGCAGTTAATACATTTATAAGGTTGGATAACAGAGCAGTTAATACGTTTATTAGGTTGGATTACCTAGCAGTTAATACATTTATTAGGTTGGATAACAAAGCAGTTAATACGTTTATTAGGTTGGATAACAGAGCAGTTAATACATGTATTAGGTTGGATAACAAAGCAGTTAATACGTTTATAAGGTTGGATAACAAAGTAGTTAATACATTTATTAGGTTGGATAACAGAGCAGTTAATACATTAATTAGGTTGGATAACAAAGCAGTTAATACATTTATTAGGTTGGATAACAGAGCAGTTAATACATTTATTAGGTTGGATAACAGAGCAGTTAATACGTTTATAAGGTTGGATAACAGAGCAGTTAATACATTTATTAGGTTAGATAACAAAGCAGTTAATACATTTATAAGGTTGGATAACAGAGCAGTTAATACATTCATAAGGTTGGATAAAAGAGCAGTTAATACATTTATTAGGTTGGTTGGATAACAGAGCACTTAATAAGTTTATAAGGTTGGATAACAGAGCAGTTAATACGTTTATAAGGTTGGATAACAGAGCAGTTAATACGTTTATAAGGTTGGATAACAGAGCAGTTAATACTTTTATTAGGTTCGATAACAAAGCAGTTAATATGTTTATTAGGTTGGATAACAAAGCAGTTAATACATTTATAAGGTTGGATAACAAAGCAGTTAATACATTTATTAGGTTGGATAACAGAGCAGTTAATAAGTTTATAAGGTTGGATAACAGAGCAGTTAATACATTTATTAGGTTGGATAACAGAGCAGTTAATAAGTTTATAAGGTTGGATAACAGAGCAGTTAATACATTTATAAGGTTGGATAACAGAGCAGTTAATACATTTATTAGGTTGGAGAACAAAGCAGTTAATACATTTATAAGGTTGGATAACAAAGCAGTTAATACATTTATAAGGTTGGATAACAGAGCAGTTAATACATTTATTAGGTTGGATAACAAAGCACTTAATACGTTTATTAGGTTGGATAACAAAGCAGTTAATAGGTTTATTATGTTGGATAACAGAGCAGTTAATACATTTATTAGGTTGGATAACAAAGCAGTTAATACGTTTATTAGGTTGGATAACAGAGCAGTTAATACATTTAAGTCGCTCTGGATAAGAGTGTCTGCTAAATGACTTAAATGTAATGTAAATGTATAACAAAGCAGTTAATACATTTATAAGGTTGGAAAACAGAGCAGTTAATACGTTTATAAGGTTGGATAACAGAGCAGTTAATACGTTTATTAGGTTGGATAACAAAGCAGTTAATACATTTATATGGTTGGATAACAAAGCAGTTAATACATGTATTAGGTTGGATAACAAAGCAGTTAATACATTTATAAGGTTGGATAACAGAGCAGTTAATACGTTTATTAGGTTGGATAACAGAGCAGTTAATACATGTATTAGGTTGGATAACAAAGCAGTTAATACGTTTATAAGGTTGGATAACAAAGTAGTTAATACATTTATTAGGTTGGATAACAGAGCAGTTAATACATTAATTAGGTTGGATAACAAAGCAGTTAATACATTTATTAGGTTGGATAACAGAGCAGTTAATGCATTTATTAGGTTGGATAACAGAGCAGTTAATACGTTTATAAGGTTGGATAACAGAGCATTTAATACATTTATTAGGTTGGATAACAAAGCAGTTAATACATTTATAAGGTTGGATAACAGAGCAGTTAATACATTTATAAGGTTGGATAACAGAGCAGTTAATACATTTATTAGGTTGGATAACAGAGCAGTTAATACATTTATAAGGTTGGATAACAGAGCAGTTAATACGTTTATAAGGTTGGATAACAGAGCAGTTAATACTTTTATTAGGTTCGATAACAAAGCAGTTAATATGTTTATTAGGTTGGATAACAAAGCAGTTAATACATTTATAAGGTTGGATAACAAAGCAGTTAATACATTTATTAGGTTGGATAACAGAGCAGTTAATAAGTTTATTAGGTTGGATAACAGAGCAGTTAATACATTTATTAGGTTGGATAACAAAGCAGTTAATACATTTATAAGGTTGGATAACAGAGCAGTTAATACATTTATAAGGTTGGATAACAGAGCAGTTAATACATTTATTAGGTTGGATAACAAAGCAGTTAATACATTTATAAGGTTGGATAACAAAGCAGTTAATACATTTATAAGGTTGGATAACAGAGCAGTTAATACATTTATTAGGTTGGATAACAAAGCACTTAATATGTTTATTAGGTTGGATAACAAAGCAGTTAATAGGTTTATTATGTTGGATAACAGAGCAGTTAATACATTTATTAGGTTGGATAACAAAGCAGTTAATACGTTTATTAGGTTGGATAACAGAGCAGTTAATACATTTAAGTCACTCTGGATAAGAGTGTCTGCTAAATGACTTAAATGTAATGTAAATGTATAACAAAGCAGTTAATACATTTATAAGGTTGGAAAACAGAGCAGTTAATACGTTTATAAGGTTGGATAACAGAGCAGTTAATACGTTTATTAGGTTGGATAACAAAGCAGTTAATACATTTATATGGTTGGATAACAAAGCAGTTAATACATTTATTAGGTTGGATAACAAAGCAGTTAATACATTTATAAGGTTGGATAACAGAGCAGTTAATACGTTTATTAGGTTGGATAACAGAGCAGTTAATATATTTATTAGGTTGGATAACAAAGCAGTTAATACATTTATTAGGTTGGATAACAAAGCAGTTAATACATTTATTAGGTTGGATAACAGAGCAGTTAATACGTTTATAAGGTTGGATAACAGAGCAGTTAATACATTTATTAGGTTGGATAACAAAGCAGTTAATACATTTATAAGGTTGGATAACAGAGCAGTTAATACATTTATAAGGTTGGATAACAGAGCAGTTAATACATTTATTAGGTTGGAGAACAAAGCAGTTAATACATTTATAAGGTTGGATAACAAAGCAGTTAATACATTTATAAGGTTGGATAACAGAGCAGTTAATGTATTTATTAGGTTGGATAACAAAGCACTTAATACGTTTATTAGGTTGGATAACAAAGCAGTTAATAGGTTTATTATGTTGGATAACAGAGCAGTTAATACATTTATTAGGTTGGATAACAAAGCAGTTAATACGTTTATTAGGTTGGATAACAGAGCAGTTAATACATTTAAGTCGCTCTGGATAAGAGTGTCTGCTAAATGACTTAATGTAATGTAAATGTATAACAAAGCAGTTAATACATTTATAAGGTTGGAAAACAGAGCAGTTAATACGTTTATAAGGTTGGATAACAGAGCAGTTAATACGTTTATTAGGTTGGATAACAAAGCAGTTAATACATTTATATGGTTGGATAACAAAGCAGTTAATACATTTATTAGGTTGGATAACAAAGCAGTTAATACATTTATAAGGTTGGATAACAGAGCAGTTAATACGTTTATTAGGTTGGATAACAGAGCAGTTAATACATGTATTAGGTTGGATAACAAAGCAGTTAATACGTTTATAAGGTTGGATAACAAAGTAGTTAATACATTTATTAGGGATTGCAGTTAATACATTAATTAGGTTGGATAACAAAGCAGTTAATACATTTATTAGGTTGGATAACAGAGCAGTTAATGCATTTATTAGGTTGGATAACAGAGCAGTTAATACGTTTATAAGGTTGGATAACAGAGCATTTAATACATTTATTAGGTTGGATAACAAAGCAGTTAATACATTTATAAGGTTGGATAACAGAGCAGTTAATACATTTATAAGGTTGGATAACAGAGCAGTTAATACATTTATTAGGTTGGATAACAGAGCAGTTAATACATTTATAAGGTTGGATAACAGAGCAGTTAATACGTTTATAAGGTTGGATAACAGAGCAGTTAATACTTTTATTAGGTTCGATAACAAAGCAGTTAATATGTTTATTAGGTTGGATAACAAAGCAGTTAATACATTTATAAGGTTGGATAACAAAGCAGTTAATACATTTATTAGGTTGGATAACAGAGCAGTTAATAAGTTTATTAGGTTGGATAACAGAGCAGTTAATACATTTATTAGGTTGGATAACAAAGCAGTTAATACATTTATAAGGTTGGATAACAGAGCAGTTAATACATTTATAAGGTTGGATAACAGAGCAGTTAATACATTTATTAGGTTGGATAACAAAGCAGTTAATACATTTATAAGGTTGGATAACAAAGCAGTTAATACATTTATAAGGTTGGATAACAGAGCAGTTAATACATTTATTAGGTTGGATAACAAAGCACTTAATATGTTTATTAGGTTGGATAACAAAGCAGTTAATAGGTTTATTATGTTGGATAACAGAGCAGTTAATACATTTATTAGGTTGGATAACAAAGCAGTTAATACGTTTATTAGGTTGGATAACAGAGCAGTTAATACATTTAAGTCACTCTGGATAAGAGTGTCTGCTAAATGACTTAAATGTAATGTAAATGTATAACAAAGCAGTTAATACATTTATAAGGTTGGAAAACAGAGCATTTAATACGTTTATAAGGTTGGATAACAGAGCAGTTAATACGTTTATTAGGTTGGATAACAAAGCAGTTAATACATTTATATGGTTGGATAACAAAGCAGTTAATACATTTATTAGGTTGGATAACAAAGCAGTTAATACATTTATAAGGTTGGATAACAGAGCAGTTCATACGTTTATTAGGTTGGATAACAGAGCAGTTAATATATTTATTAGGTTGGATAACAAAGCAGTTAATACATTTATTAGGTTGGATAACAAAGCAGTTAATACATTTATTAGGTTGGATAACAGAGCAGTTAATACGTTTATAAGGTTGGATAACAGAGCAGTTAATACATTTATTAGGTTGGATAACAAAGCAGTTAATACATTTATAAGGTTGGATAACAGAGCAGTTAATACATTTATAAGGTTGGATAACAGAGCAGTTAATACATTTATTAGGTTGGATTTAAAGATAACAAAGCAGTTAATACATTTATAAGGTTGGATAACAGAGCAGTTAATGTATTTATTAGGTTGGATAACAAAGCAGTTAATACGTTTATTAGGTTGGATAACAAAGCAGTTAATAGGTTTATTATGTTGGATAACAGAGCAGTTAATACATTTATTAGGTTGGATAACAAAGCAGTTAATACGTTTATTAGGTTGGATTACATTTAATCTGGATAAGAGTGTCTGCTAAATGACTTAATGTAATGTAAATGTATAACAAAGCAGTTAATACATTTATAAGGTTGGATAACAGAGCAGTTAATACGTTTATTAGGTTGGATAACAGAGCAGTTAATACATGTATTAGGTTGGATAACAAAGCAGTTAATACGTTTATAAGGTTGGATAACAAAGTAGTTAATACGTTTATTAGGTTGGATAACAGAGCAGTTAATATATTTATTAGGTTGGATAACAAAGCAGTTAATACATTTATTAGGTTGGATAACAAAGCAGTTAATACATTTATTAGGTTGGATAACAGAGCAGTTAATACGTTTATAAGGTTGGATAACAGAGCAGTTAATACATTTATTAGGTTGGATAACAAAGCAGTTAATACATTTATAAGGTTGGATAACAGAGCAGTTAATACATTTATAAGGTTGGATAACAGAGCAGTTAATACATTTATTAGGTTGGATAACAGAGCACTTAATACGTTTATAAGGTTGGATAACAGAGCAGTTAATACTTTTATTAGGTTCGATAACAAAGCAGTTAATATGTTTATTAGGTTGGATAACAAAGCAGTTAATACATTATAAGGTTGGATAACAAAGCAGTTAATACATTTATTAGGTTGGATAACAGAGCAGTTAATACGTTTATTAGGTTGGATAACAGAGCAGTTAATACATTTATTAGGTTGGATAACAAAGCAGTTAATACATTTATAAGGTTGGATAACAGAGCAGTTAATACATTTATAAGGTTGGATAACAGAGCAGTTAATACATTTATTAGGTTGGATAACAAAGCAGTTAATACATTTATAAGGTTGGATAACAAAGCAGTTAATAAATTTATAAGGTTGGATAACAGAGCAGTTAATACATTTATTAGGTTGGATAACAAAGCACTTAATATGTTTATTAGGTTGGATAACAAAGCAGTTAATAGGTTTATTATGTTGGATAACAGAGCAGTTAATACATTTATTAGGTTGGATAACAAAGCAGTTAATACGTTTATTAGGTTGGATAACAGAGCAGTTAATACATTTAAGTCACTCTGGATAAGAGTGTCTGCTAAATGACTTAAATGTAATGTAAATGTATAACAAAGCAGTTAATACATTTATAAGGTTGGAAAACAGAGCAGTTTACGTTTATAAGGTTGGATAACAGAGCAGTTAATACGTTTATTAGGTTGGATAACAAAGCAGTTAATACATTTATATGGTTGGATAACAAAGCAGTTAATACATTTATTAGGTTGGAAAACAGAGCAGTTAATATGTTTATTAGGTTGGATAACAGAGCAGTTAATACGTTTATTAGGTTGGATAACAGAGCAGTTTACGTTTATTAGGTTGGATAACAAAGCAGTTAATACGTTTATTATGTTGGATAACAGAGCAGTTAATACATTTATTAGGTTGGATAACAGAGCAGTTAATACATTTATTAGGTTGGATAACAGAGCAGTTAATACGTTTATAAGGTTGGATAACAGAGCAGTTAATACATTTATTAGGTTGGGTAACAGAGCAGTTAATACATTTATAGGTTGGATAACAGAGCAGTTAATACATTTATTAGGTTGGATAACAGAGCAGTTAATACGTTTATAAGGTTGGATAACAGAGCAGTTAATACATTTATTAGGTTGGATAACAAAGCAGTTAATACGTTTATTAGGTTGGATAACAGAGCAGTTAATACATTTAAGTTAGCCCTGGATAAGAGTGTCTGCTAAATGACTTAAATGTAATGTAAATGTATAACAAAGCAGTTAATACATTTATAAGGTTGGAAAACAGAGCAGTTAATACGTTTATAAGGTTGGATAACAGAGCAGTTAATACGTTTATTAGGTTGGATAACAAAGCAGTTAATACATTTATATGGTTGGATAACAAAGCAGTTAATACATTTATTAGGTTGGATAACAAAGCAGTTAATACATTTATAAGGTTGGATAACAGAGCAGTTAATACGTTTATTAGGTTGGATAACAGAGCAGTTAATACATGTATTAGGTTGGATAACAAAGCAGTTAATACGTTTATAAGGTTGGATAACAAAGTAGTTAATACATTTATTAGGTTGGATAACAGAGCAGTTAATACATTAATTAGGTTGGATAACAAAGCAGTTAATACATTTATTAGGTTGGATAACAGAGCAGTTAATACATTTATTAGGTTGGATAACAGAGCAGTTAATACGTTTATAAGGTTGGATAACAGAGCAGTTAATACATTTATTAGGTTGGATAACAAAGCAGTTAATACATTTATAAGGTTGGATAACAGAGCAGTTAATACATTTATAAGGTTGGATAACAGAGCAGTTAATACATTTATTAGGTTGGATAACAGAGCAGTTAATACGTTTATTAGGTTGGATAACAGAGCAGTTAATACATTTATTAGGTTGTATAACAAAGCAGTTAATACATTTATAAGGTTGATAACAGAGCAGTTAATACATTTATAAGGTTGGATAACAGAGCAGTTAATACATTTATTAGGTTGGATAACAAAGCAGTTAATACATTTATAAGGTTGGATAACAAAGCAGTTAATAAATTTATAAGGTTGGATAACAGAGCAGTTAATACATTTATTAGGTTGGATAACAAAGCACTTAATATGTTTATTAGGTTGGATAACAAAGCAGTTAATAGGTTTATTATGTTGGATAACAGAGCAGTTAATACATTTATTAGGTTGGATAACAAAGCAGTTAATACGTTTATTAGGTTGGATAACAGAGCAGTTAATACATTTAAGTCACTCTGGATAAGAGTGTCTGCTAAATGACTTAAATGTAATGTAAATGTATAACAAAGCAGTTAATACATTTATAAGGTTGGAAAACAGAGCAGTTAATACGTTTATAAGGTTGGATAACAGAGCAGTTAATACGTTTATTAGGTTGGATAACAAAGCAGTTAATACATTTATATGGTTGGATAACAAAGCAGTTAATACATTTATTAGGTTGGATAACAAAGCAGTTAATACATGTATAAGGTTGGATAACAGAGCAGTTAATACGTTTATTAGGTTGGATAACAGAGCAGTTCATATATTTATTAGGTTGGATAACAAAGCAGTTAATACATTTATACGGTTGGATAACAGAGCAGTTAATACATTTATTAGGTTGGATAGTTAATATGTTTATTAGGTTGGATAACAGAGCAGTTAATACGTTTATTAGGTTGGATAACAGAGCAGTTAATACGTTTATTAGGTTGGATAACAAAGCAGTTAATACGTTTATTATGTTGGATAACAGAGCAGTTAATACATTTATTAGGTTGGATAACAGAGCAGTTAATACATTTATTAGGTTGGATAACAGAGCAGTTAATACGTTTATAAGGTTGGATAACAGAGCAGTTAATACATTTATTAGGTTGGATAACAGAGCAGTTAATACATTTATAAGGTTGGATAACAGAGCAGTTTACATTTATTAGGTTGGATAACAGAGCAGTTAATACGTTTATAAGGTTGGATAACAGAGCAGTTAATACATTTATTAGGTTGGATAACAAAGCAGTTAATACGTTTATTAGGTTGGATAACAGAGCAGTTAATACGTTTATGGATAACAGAGCAGTTAATACATTTATTAGGTTGGATAACAAAGCAGTTAATACATTTATAAGGTTGGATAACAGAGCAGTTAATACATTTATAAGGTTGGATAACAGAGCAGTTAATACATTTATTAGGTTGGATAACAGAGCAGTTAATACATTTATTAGGTTGGATAACAGAGCAGTTAATACATTTATTAGGTTGTATAGTTAATACATTTATAAGGTTGGATAACAGAGCAGTTAATACATTTATAAGGTTGGATAACAGAGCAGTTAATACATTTATTAGGTTGGATAACAAAGCAGTTAATACATTTATAAGGTTGGATAACAAAGCAGTTAATAAATTATAGGTTGGATAACAGAGCAGTTAATACATTTATTAGGTTGGATAACAAAGCACTTAATATGTTTATTAGGTTGGATAACAAAGCAGTTAATAGGTTTATTATGTTGGATAACAGAGCAGTTAATACATTTATTAGGTTGGATAACAAAGCAGTTAATACGTTTATTAGGTTGGATAACAGAGCAGTTAATACATTTAAGTCACTCTGGATAAGAGTGTCTGCTAAATGACTTAAATGTAATGTAAATGTATAACAAAGCAGTTAATACATTTATAAGGTTGGAAAACAGAGCAGTTAATACGTTTATAAGGTTGGATAACAGAGCAGTTAATACGTTTATTAGGTTGGATAACAAAGCAGTTAATACATTTATATGGTTGGATAACAAAGCAGTTAATACATTTATTAGGTTGGATAACAAAGCAGTTAATACATGTATAAGGTTGGATAACAGAGCAGTTAATACGTTTATTAGGTTGGATAACAGAGCAGTTAACTTAATATATTTATTAGGTTGGATAACAAAGCAGTTAATACATTTATACGGTTGGATAACAGAGCAGTTAATACATTTATTAGGTTGGATAACAAAGCAGTTAATATGTTTATTAGGTTGGATAACAGAGCAGTTAATACGTGTATTAGGTTGGATAACAGAGCAGTTAATACGTTTATTAGGTTGGATAACAAAGCAGTTAATACGTTTATTATGTTGGATAACAGAGCAGTTAATACATTTATTAGGTTGGATAACAGAGCAGTTAATACATTTATTAGGTTGGATAACAGAGCAGTTAATACGTTTATAAGGTTGGATAACAGAGCAGTTAATACATTTATTAGGTTGGGTAACAGAGCAGTTAATACATTTATAAGGTTGGATAACAGAGCAGTTAATACATTTATTAGGTTGGATAACAAAGCAGTTAATACATTTATAAGGTTGGATAACAGAGCAGTTAATACATTTATTCGGTTGGATAACAAAGCACTTAATACGTTTATTAGGTTGGATAACAAAGCAGTTAATACGTTTATTATGTTGGATAACAAAGCAGTTAATACATGTATATGGTTGGATAACAAAGCAGTTAATACATTTATTAGGTTGGATAACAAAGCAGTTAATACATTTATAAGGTTGGATAACAGAGCAGTTAATACGTTTATTAGGTTGGATAACAGAGCAGTTAATATATTTATTAGGTTGGATAACAAAGCAGTTAATACATTTATACGGTTGGATAACAGAGCAGTTAATACATTTATTAGGTTAGATAACAAAGCAGTTAATATGTTTATTAGGTTGGATAACAGAGCAGTTTACGTTTATTAGGTTGGATAACAGAGCAGTTAATACGTTTATTAGGTTGGATAACAAAGCAGTTAATAGTTTATTATGTTGGATAACAGAGCAGTTAATACATTTATTAGGTTGGATAACAGAGCAGTTAATACATTTATTAGGTTGGATAACAGAGCAGTTAATACGTTTATAAGGTTGGATAACAGAGCAGTTAATACATTTATTAGGTTGGGTAACAGAGCAGTTAATACATTTATAAGGTTGGATAACAGAGCAGTTAATACATTTATTAGGTTGGATAACAGAGCAGTTAATACGTTTATAAGGTTGGATAACAGAGCAGTTAATACATTTATTAGGTTGGATAACAAAGCAGTTAATACGTTTATTAGGTTGGATAACAGAGCAGTTAATACATTTAAGTTTAAGAGTGTCTGCTAAATGACTTAAATGTAATGTAAATGTATAACAAAGCAGTTAATACATTTATAAGGTTGGAAAACAGAGCAGTTAATACGTTTATAAGGTTGGATAACAGAGCAGTTAATACGTTTATTAGGTTGGATAACAAAGCAGTTAATACATTTATATGGTTGGATAACAAAGCAGTTAATACATTTATTAGGTTGGATAACAAAGCAGTTAATACATTTATAAGGTTGGATAACAGAGCAGTTAATACGTTTATTAGGTTGGATAACAGAGCAGTTAATACATGTATTAGGTTGGATAACAGAGCAGTTAATACGTTTATTAGGTTGGATAACAGAGCAGTTAATATATTTATTAGGTTGGATAACAAAGCAGTTAATACATTTATACGGTTGGATAACAGAGCAGTTAATACATTTATTAGGTTGATAACAAAGCAGTTAATACGTTTATTAGGTTGGATAACAGAGCAGTTAATATATTTATTAGGTTGGATAACAGAGCAGTTAATACGTTTATTAGGTTGGATAACAAAGCAGTTAATACGTTTATTATGTTGGATAACAGAGCAGTTAATACATTTATTAGGTTGGATAACAGAGCAGTTAATACATTTATTAGGTTGGATAACAGAGCAGTTAATACGTTTATAAGGTTGGATAACAGAGCAGTTAATACATTTATTAGGTTGGGTAACAGAGCAGTTAATACATTTATAAGGTTGGATAACAGAGCAGTTAATACATTTATTAGGTTGGATAACAGAGCAGTTAATACGTTTATAAGGTTGGATAACAGAGCAGTTAATACATTTATTAGGTTGGATAACAAAGCAGTTAATACGTTTATTAGGTTGGATAACAGAGCAGTTAATACATTTAAGTCGCCCTGGATAAGAGTGTCTGCTAAATGACTTAAATGTAATGTAAATGTATAACAAAGCAGTTAATACATTTATAAGGTTGGAAAACAGAGCAGTTAATACGTTTATAAGGTTGGATAACAGAGCAGTTCATACGTTTATTAGGTTGGATAACAAAGCAGTTAATACATTTATATGGTTGGATAACAAAGCAGTTAATACATTTATTAGGTTGGATAACAAAGCAGTTAATACATTTATAAGGTTGGATAACAGAGCAGTTAATACGTTTATTAGGTTGGATAACAGAGCAGTTAATACATGTATTAGGTTGGATAACAAAGCAGTTAATACGTTTATAAGGTTGGATAACAAAGTAGTTAATACATTTATTAGGTTGGATAACAGAGCAGTTAATACATTAATTAGGTTGGATAACAAAGCAGTTAATACATTTATTAGGTTGATAACAGAGCAGTTAATACATTTATTAGGTTGGATAACAGAGCAGTTAATACGTTTATAAGGTTGGATAACAGAGCAGTTAATACATTTATTAGGTTGGATAACAAAGCAGTTAATACATTTATAAGGTTGGATAACAGAGCAGTTAATACATTTATAAGGTTGGATAACAGAGCAGTTAATACATTTATTAGGTTGGATAACAGAGCAGTTAATACGTTTATTAGGTTGGATAACAGAGCAGTTAATACATTTATTAGGTTGTATAACAAAGCAGTTAATACATTTATAAGGTTGGATAACAGAGCAGTTAATACATTTATAAGGTTGGATAACAGAGCAGTTAATACATTTATTAGGTTGGATAACAAAGCAGTTAATACATTTATAAGGTTGGATAACAAAGCAGTTAATATGTTTATTAGGTTGGATAACAAAGCAGTTAATAGGTTTATTATGTTGGATAACAGAGCAGTTAATACATTTATTAGGTTGGATAACAAAGCAGTTAATACGTTTATTAGGTTGGATAACAGAGCAGTTAATACATTTAAGTCACTCTGGATAAGAGTGTCTGCTAAATGACTTAAATGTAATGTAAATGTATAACAAAGCAGTTAATACATTTATAAGGTTGGAAAACAGAGCAGTTAATACGTTTATAAGGTTGGATAACAGAGCAGTTAATACGTTTATTAGGTTGGATAACAAAGCAGTTAATACATTTATATGGTTGGATAACAAAGCAGTTAATACATTTATTAGGTTGGATAACAAAGCAGTTAATACATGTATAAGGTTGGATAACAGAGCAGTTAATACGTTTATTAGGTTGGATAACAGAGCAGTTAATATATTTATTAGGTTGGATAACAAAGCAGTTAATACATTTATACGGTTGGATAACAGAGCAGTTAATACATTTATTAGGTTGGATAACAAAGCAGTTAATATGTTTATTAGGTTGGATAACAGAGCAGTTAATACGTTTATTAGGTTGGATAACAGAGCAGTTAATACGTTTATTAGGTTGGATAACAAAGCAGTTAATACGTTTATTATGTTGGATAACAGAGCAGTTAATACATTTATTAGGTTGGATAACAGAGCAGTTAATACATTTATAAGGTTGGATAACAGAGCAGTTAATACTTTTATTAGGTTCGATAACAAAGCAGTTAATATGTTTATTAGGTTGGATAACAAAGCAGTTAATACATTATAAGGTTGGATAACAAAGCAGTTAATACATTTATTAGGTTGGATAACAGAGCAGTTAATACGTTTATTAGGTTGGATAACAGAGCAGTTAATACATTTATTAGGTTGGATAACAAAGCAGTTAATACATTTATAAGGTTGGATAACAGAGCAGTTAATACATTTATAAGGTTGGATAACAGAGCAGTTAATACATTTATTAGGTTGGATAACAAAGCAGTTAATACATTTATAAGGTTGGATAACAAAGCAGTTAATACATTTATAAGGTTGGATAACAGAGCAGTTAATACATTTATTAGGTTGATAACAAAGCACTTAATATGTTTATTAGGTTGGATAACAAAGCAGTTAATAGGTTTATTATGTTGGATAACAGAGCAGTTAATACATTTATTAGGTTGGATAACAACGCAGTTAATACGTTTATTAGGTTGGATAACAGAGCAGTTAATACATTTAAGTCACTCTGGATAAGAGTGTCTGCTAAATGACTTAAATGTAATGTAAATGTATAACAAAGCAGTTAATACATTTATATGGTTGGATAACAAAGCAGTTAATACATTTATTAGGTTGGATAACAAAGCAGTTAATACATTTATAAGGTTGGATAACAGAGCAGTTAATACGTTTATTAGGTTGGATAACAGAGCAGTTAATATATTTATTAGGCTGATAACAAAGCAGTTAATACATTTATACGGTTGGATAACAGAGCAGTTAATACATTTATTAGGTTGGATAACAAAGCAGTTAATACGTTTATTAGGTTGGATAACAGAGCAGTTAATACGTTTATTAGGTTGGATAACAGAGCAGTTAATACGTTTATTAGGTTGGATAACAAAGCAGTTAATACGTTTATTATGTTGGATAACAGAGCAGTTAATACATTTATTAGGTTGGATAACAGAGCAGTTAATACATTTATTAGGTTGGATAACAGAGCAGTTAATACGTTTATAAGGTTGGATAACAGAGCAGTTAATACATTTATTAGGTTGGGTAACAGAGCAGTTAATACATTTATTAGGTTGGATAACAGAGCAGTTAATATGTTTATTAGGTTGGATAACAGAGCAGTTAATACATGTATTAGGTTGGATAACAAAGCAGTTAATACATTTATAAGGTTGGATAACAGAGCAGTTAATACATTTATTCGGTTGGATAACAAAGCATTTAATAAGTTTATTAGGTTGGATAACAAAGTAGTTAATAAGTGTATTATGTTGGATAACAGAGCAGTTAATACGTTTATTAGGTTGGATAACAAAGCAGTTAATACATTTATAAGGTTGGATAACAAAGCAGTTAATACGTTTATTAGGTTGGATAACAAAGCAGTTAATATGTTTATTATGTTGGATAACAGAGCAGTTAATACATTTATTAGGTTGGATAACAAAGCAGTTAATACGTTTATTAGGTTGGATAACAGAGCAGTTAATACATTTATTAGGTTGGATAACAAAGCAGTTAATACATTTATAAGGTTGGATAACAGAGCAGTTAATATGTTTATAAGGTTGGATAACAGAGCAGTTAATACGTTTATTAGGTTGGATAACAAAGCAGTTAATACATGTATATGGTTGGATAACAAAGCAGTTAATACATTTATTAGGTTGGATAACAAAGCAGTTAATACATTTATAAGGTTGGATAACAGAGCAGTTAATACGTTTATTAGGTTGGATAACAGAGCAGTTAATATATTTATTAGGTTGGATAACAAAGCAGTTAATACATTTATACGGTTGGATAACAGAGCAGTTAATACATTTATTAGGTTAGATAACAGAGCAGTTAATACATTTATTAGGTTGGATAACAAAGCAGTTAATACATTTATTAGGTTAGATAACAAAGCAGTTAATACGTTTACTAGGTTGGATAACAGAGCAGTTAATACATTTATTAGGTTGGATAACAGAGCAGTTAATACATTTATTAGTTTGGATAACAAAGCAGTTAATACATTTATACGGTTGGATAACAGAGCAGTTAATACATTTATTAGGTTGGATAACAAAGCAGTTAATACGTTTATTAGGTTGGATAACAGAGCAGTTAATACGTTTATTAGGTTGGATAACAGAGCAGTTAATACGTTTATTAGGTTGGATAACAGAGCAGTTAATAAGTTTATTAGGTTGGATAACAGAGCAGTTAATATGTTTATTAGGTTGGATAACAAAGCAGTTAATACATTTATTAGGTTGGATAACAAAGCAGTTAATACATTTATTAGGTTGGATAACAAAGCAGTTAATACGTTTATTATGTTGGATAACAGAGCAGTTAATACGTTTATTAGGTTGGATAACAAAGCAGTTAATACATTTATGAGGTTGGATAACAAAGCAGTTAATACATTTATTAGGTTGATAACAAAGCACTTAATACATTTATAAGGTTGGATAACAGAGCAGTTAATACGTTTATTAGGTTGGATAACAGAGCAGTTAATACATGTATTAGGTTGGATAACAAACAGTTAATACGTTTATAAGGTTGGATAACAAAGTAGTTAATACATTTATTAGGTTGGATAACAGAGCAGTTAATACATTAATTAGGTTGGATAACAAAGCAGTTAATACATTTATTAGGTTGGATAACAGAGCAGTTAATACATTTATTAGGTTGATAACAGAGCAGTTAATACGTTTATAAGGTTGGATAACAGAGCAGTTAATACATTTATTAGGTTGGATAACAAAGCAGTTAATACATTTATAAGGTTGGATAACAGAGCAGTTAATACATTTATAGGTTGGATAACAGAGCAGTTAATACATTTATTAGGTTGGATAACAGAGCACTTAATACGTTTATAAGGTTGGATAACAGAGCAGTTAATACTTTTATTAGGTTCGATAACAAAGCAGTTAATATGTTTATTAGGTTGGATAACAAAGCAGTTAATACATTTATAAGGTTGGATAACAAAGCAGTTAATACATTTATTAGGTTGGATAACAGAGCAGTTAATAAGTTTATAAGGTTGGATAACAGAGCAGTTAATACATTTATAAGGTTGGATAACAGAGCAGTTAATACATTTATTAGGTTGGAGAACAAAGCAGTTAATACATTTATAAGGTTGGATAACAAAGCAGTTAATACATTTATAAGGTTGGATAACAGAGCAGTTAATACATTTATTAGGTTGGATAACAAAGCACTTAATACGTTTATTAGGTTGGATAACAAAGCAGTTAATAGGTTTATTATGTTGGATAACAGAGCAGTTAATACATTTATTAGGTTGGATAACAACGCAGTTAATACGTTTATTAGGTTGGATAACAGAGCAGTTAATACATTTAAGTCACTCTGGATAAGAGTGTCTGCTAAATGACTTAAATGTAATGTAAATGTATAACAAAGCAGTTAATACATTTATATGGTTGGATAACAAAGCAGTTAATACATTTATTAGGTTGGATAACAAAGCAGTTAATACATTTATAAGGTTGGATAACAGAGCAGTTAATACGTTTATTAGGTTGGATAACAGAGCAGTTAATATATTTATTAGGTTGGATAACAAAGCAGTTAATACATTTATACGGTTGGATAACAGAGCAGTTAATACATTTATTAGGTTGGATAACAAAGCAGTTAATACGTTTATTAGGTTGGATAACAGAGCAGTTAATACGTTTATTAGGTTGGATAACAGAGCAGTTAATACGTTTATTAGGTTGGATAACAGAGCAGTTAATACGTTTATTATGTTGATAACAGAGCAGTTAATACATTTATTAGGTTGATAACAGAGCAGTTAATACATTTATTAGGTTGGATAACAGAGCAGTTAATACGTTTATAAGGTTGGATAACAGAGCAGTTAATACATGTATTAGGTTGGATAACAAAGCAGTTAATACATTTATAAGGTTGGATAACAGAGCAGTTAATATGTTTATTAGGTTGGATAACAGAGCAGTTAATACATGTATTAGGTTGGATAACAAAGCAGTTAATACATTTATAAGGTTGGATAACAGAGCAGTTAATACATTTATTCGGTTGGATAACAAAGCATTTAATAAGTTTATTAGGTTGGATAACAAAGTAGTTAATAAGTGTATTATGTTGGATAACAGAGCAGTTAATACGTTTATTAGGTTGGATAACAGAGCAGTTAATACATTTATTAGGTTGATAACAAAGCAGTTAATACGTTTATTAGGTTGGATAACAAAGCAGTTAATACGTTTTATTAGGTTGGATAACAAAGCAGTTAATATGTTTATTATGAAGGATAACAGAGCAGTTAATACGTTTATTAGGTTGGATAACAAAGCAGTTAATACATTTATAAGGTTGGATAACAAAGCAGTTAATACGTTTATTAGGTTGGATAACAAAGCAGTTAATATGTTTATTATGAAGGATAACAGAGCAGTTCATACATTTATTAGGTTGGATAACAAAGCAGTTAATATGTTTATTAGGTTGGATAACAGAGCAGTTCATACATTTATTAGGTTGGATAACAAAGCAGTTAATACATTTATAAGGTTGGATAACAGAGCAGTTAATACGTTTATAAGGTTGGATAACAGAGCAGTTCATACGTTTATAAGGTTGATAACAAAGCTGTTAATACATTTATAAGGTTGATAACAGAGCAGTTAATACATTTATTCGGTTGATAACAAAGCACTTAATACGTTTATTAGGTTGGATAACAAAGCAGTTAATATGTTTATTATGTTGATAACAGAGCAGTTAATACATTTATTAGGTTGGATAACAAAGCAGTTAATACGTTTATTAGGTTGGATAACAGAGCAGTTAATACATTTATTAGGTTGATAACAAAGCAGTTAATACATTTATAAGGTTGGATAACAGAGCAGTTAATATGTTTATAAGGTTGGATAACAGAGCAGTTAATACGTTTATTAGGTTGGATAACAAAGCAGTTAATACATGTATATGGTTGGATAACAAAGCAGTTAATACATTTATTAGGTTGGATAACAAAGCAGTTAATACATTTATAAGGTTGGATAACAGAGCAGTTAATACGTTTATTAGGTTGGATAACAGAGCAGTTAATATATTTATTAGGTTGGATAACAAAGCAGTTAATACATTTATACGGTTGGATAACAGAGCAGTTAATACATTTATTAGGTTAGATAACAAAGCAGTTAATACGTTTACTAGGTTGGATAACAGAGCAGTTAATACATTTATTAGGTTGGATAACAAAGCAGTTAATACATTTATACGGTTGGATAACAGAGCAGTTAATACATTTATTAGGTTGGATAACAAAGCAGTTAATACGTTTATTAGGTTGGATAACAGAGCACATTTATTAGGTTGGATAACAGAGCAGTTAATACGTTTATTAGGTTGGATAACAGAGCAGTTAATAAGTTTATTAGGTTGGATAACAGAGCAGTTAATATGTTTATTAGGTTGATAACAAAGCAGTTAATACATTTATTAGGTTGGATAACAAAGCAGTTAATACATTTATTAGGTTGATAACAAAGCAGTTAATACGTTTATTATGTTGATAACAGAGCAGTTAATACGTTTATTAGGTTGGATAACAAAGCAGTTAATACATTTATGAGGTTGATAACAAAGCAGTTAATACATTTATTAGGTTGATAACAAAGCACTTAATACGTTTATTAGGTTGGATAACAGAGCAGTTAATACATTTATTAGGTTGGATAACAGAGCAGTTAATACATTTATTAGGTTGGATAACAGAGCAGTTAATACATTTATAAGGTTGGATAACAGAGCAGTTAATACATTTATTAGGTTGGATAACAGAGCAGTTAATACATTTATTAGGTTGGATAACAGAGCAGTTAATACGTTTATTAGGTTGGATAACAGAGCAGTTAATACATTTATTATGAAGGATAACAGAGCAGTTAATACATTTATTCGGTTGGATAACAAAGCATTTAATACGTTTATTAGGTTGGATAACAAAGCAGTTAATACGTTTATTATGTTGGATAACAGAGCAGTTAATACGTTTATTAGGTTGGATAACAAAGCAGTTAATACATTTACAAGGTTGGATAACAAAGCAGTTAATACGTTTATTAGGTTGGATAACAAAGCAGTTAATACGTTTATTATGAAGGATAACAGAGCAGTTAATACATTTATTAGGTTGGATAACAAAGCAGTTAATACGTTTATTAGGTTGGATAACAGAGCAGTTAATACATTTATTAGGTTGGATAACAAAGCAGTTAATACATTTATAAGGTTGGATAACAGAGCAGTTAATACGTTTATAAGGTTGGATAACAGAGCAGTTAATACGTTTATTAGGTTGGATAACAAAGCAGTTAATACATTTATATGGTTGGATAACAGAGCAGTTAATACATTTATAAGGTTGGATAACAGAGCAGTTAATACATTTACAAGGTTGGATAACAGAGCAGTTAATATGTTTATTAGGTTGGATAACAGAGCAGTTAATACATTTATTAGGTTGGATAACAAAGCAGTTAATACATTTATAAGGTTGGATAACAAAGCAGTTAATACATTTATAAGGTTGGATAACAGAGCAGTTAATACATTTATTCGGTTGGATAACAAAGCACTTAATACGTTTATTAGGTTGGATAACAAAGCAGTTAATACGTTTATTATGTTGATAACAGAGCAGTTAATACATTTATTAGGTTGATAACAAAGCAGTTAATACGTTTATTAGGTTGGATAACAGAGCAGTTAATACATTTATTAGGTTGATAACAAAGCAGTTAATACATTTATAAGGTTGATAACAGAGCAGTTAATACGTTTATAAGGTTGGATAACAGAGCAGTTAATACGTTTATTAGGTTGATAACAAAGCAGTTAATACATGTATATGGTTGGATAACAAAGCAGTTAATACATTTATTAGGTTGGATAACAAAGCAGTTAATACATTTATAAGGTTGGATAACAGAGCAGTTAATACGTTTATTAGGTTGGATAACAGAGCAGTTAATATATTTATTAGGTTGATAACAAAGCAGTTAATACATTTATTAGGTTGGATAACAGAGCAGTTAATACATTTATAAGGTTGGATAACAGAGCAGTTAATACATTTATTAGGTTGGATAACAGAGCAGTTAATACATTTATTAGTTTGGATAACAAAGCAGTTAATACATTTATACGGTTGGATAACAGAGCAGTTAATACATTTATTAGGTTGGATAACAAAGCAGTTAATACGTTTATTAGGTTGGATAACAGAGCAGTTAATACGTTTATTAGGTTGGATAACAAAGCAGTTAATACGTTTACTAGGTTGGATAACAGAGCAGTTAATACATTTATAAGGTTGGATAACAGAGCAGTTAATACGTTTATTAGGTTGGATAACAGAGCAGTTAATACATTTATTAGGTTAGATAACAAAGCAGTTAATACGTTTACTAGGTTGGATAACAGAGCAGTTAATACATTTATAAGGTTGGATAACAGAGCAGTTAATACGTTTATTAGGTTGGATAACAGAGCAGTTAATACGTTTACTAGGTTGGATAACAGAGCAGTTAATACGTTTACTAGGTTGGATAACAGAGCAGTTAATACATTTATAAGGTTGGATAACAGAGCAGTTAATACGTTTATTAGGTTGGATAACAAAGCAGTTAATACGTTTACTAGGTTGGATAACAGAGCAGTTAATACATTTATAAGGTTGGATAACAGAGCAGTTAATACGTTTATAAGGTTGGATAACAAAGCAGTTAATACGTTTATTAGGTTGGATAACAAAGCAGTTAATACATTTATAAGGTTGGATAACAGAGCAGTTAATACGTTTATTAGGTTGGATAACAGAGCAGTTAATATATTTATTAGGTTGGATAACAAAGCAGTTAATACATTTATACGGTTGGATAACAGAGCAGTTAATACATTTATTAGGTTAGATAACAAAGCAGTTAATACGTTTACTAGGTTGGATAACAGAGCAGTTAATACATTTATAAGGTTGGATAACAGAGCAGTTAATACGTTTATTAGGTTGGATAACAGAGCAGTTAATACATTTATTAGTTTGGATAACAAAGCAGTTAATACATTTATACGGTTGGATAACAGAGCAGTTAATACATTTATTAGGTTGGATAACAAAGCAGTTAATACATTTATACGGTTGGATAACAGAGCAGTTAATACATTTATTAGGTTGGATAACAAAGCAGTTAATACGTTTATTAGGTTGGATAACAGAGCAGTTAATACGTTTATTAGGTTGGATAACAGAGCAGTTAATACGTTTATTAGGTTGGATAACAGAGCAGTTAATAAGTTTATTAGGTTGGATAACAGAGCAGTTAATATGTTTATTAGGTTGGATAACAAAGCAGTTAATACATTTATTAGGTTGGATAACAAAGCAGTTAATACATTTATTAGGTTGGATAACAAAGCAGTTAATACGTTTATTATGTTGGATAACAGAGCAGTTAATACGTTTATTAGGTTGGATAACAAAGCAGTTAATACATTTATGAGGTTGGATAACAAAGCAGTTAATACATTTATTAGGTTGGATAACAAAGCACTTAATACGTTTATTAGGTTGGATAACAGAGCAGTTAATACATTTATTAGGTTGGATAACAGAGCAGTTAATACATTTATTAGGTTGGATAACAGAGCAGTTAATACATTTATAAGGTTGGATAACAGAGCAGTTAATACATTTATTAGGTTGGATAACAGAGCAGTTAATACATTTATTAGGTTGGATAACAGAGCAGTTAATACGTTTATTAGGTTGGATAACAGAGCAGTTAATACATTTATTATGAAGGATAACAGAGCAGTTAATACATTTATTCGGTTGGATAACAAAGCATTTAATATGTTTATTAGGTTGGATAACAAAGCAGTTAATACGTTTATTATGTTGGATAACAGAGCAGTTAATACGTTTATTAGGTTGGATAACAAAGCAGTTAATACATTTACAAGGTTGGATAACAAAGCAGTTAATACGTTTATTAGGTTGGATAACAAAGCAGTTAATACGTTTATTATGAAGGATAACAGAGCAGTTAATACATTTATTAGGTTGGATAACAAAGCAGTTAATACGTTTATTAGGTTGGATAACAGAGCAGTTAATACATTTATTAGGTTGGATAACAAAGCAGTTAATACATTTATAAGGTTGGATAACAGAGCAGTTAATACGTTTATAAGGTTGGATAACAGAGCAGTTAATACGTTTATTAGGTTGGATAACAAAGCAGTTAATACATTTATATGGTTGGATAACAGAGCAGTTAATACATTTATAAGGTTGGATAACAGAGCAGTTAATACATTTACAAGGTTGGATAACAGAGCAGTTAATATGTTTATTAGGTTGGATAACAGAGCAGTTAATACATTTATTAGGTTGGATAACAAAGCAGTTAATACATTTATAAGGTTGGATAACAAAGCAGTTAATACATTTATAAGGTTGGATAACAGAGCAGTTAATACATTTATTCGGTTGGATAACAAAGCACTTAATACGTTTATTAGGTTGGATAACAAAGCAGTTAATACGTTTATTATGTTGGATAACAGAGCAGTTAATACATTTATTAGGTTGGATAACAAAGCAGTTAATACGTTTATTAGGTTGGATAACAGAGCAGTTAATACATTTATTAGGTTGGATAACAAAGCAGTTAATACATTTATAAGGTTGGATAACAGAGCAGTTAATACGTTTATAAGGTTGGATAACAGAGCAGTTAATACGTTTATTAGGTTGGATAACAAAGCAGTTAATACATGTATATGGTTGGATAACAAAGCAGTTAATACATTTATTAGGTTGGATAACAAAGCAGTTAATACATTTATAAGGTTGGATAACAGAGCAGTTAATACGTTTATTAGGTTGGATAACAGAGCAGTTAATATATTTATTAGGTTGGATAACAAAGCAGTTAATACATTTATACGGTTGGATAACAGAGCAGTTAATATGTTTATTAGGTTGGATAACAGAGCAGTTAATACATTTATTAGGTTGGATAACAAAGCAGTTAATACATTTATAAGGTTGGATAACAGAGCAGTTAATACATTTATTAGGTTGGATAACAGAGCAGTTAATACGTTTATAAGGTTGGATAACAGAGCAGTTAATACATTTATTAGGTTGGATAACAAAGCAGTTAATACATTTATAAGGTTGGATAACAGAGCAGTTAATACATTTATTAGGTTGGATAACAAAGCAGTTAATACGTTTATTATGTTGGATAACAGAGCAGTTAATACATTTATAAGGTTGGATAACAGAGCAGTTAATACGTTTATTAGGTTGGATAACAGAGCAGTTAATACATTTATTAGGTTGGATAACAAAGCAGTTAATACATTTATAAGGTTGGATAACAGAGCAGTTAATATGTTTATTAGGTTTGATAACAGAGCAGTTAATATATTTATTAGGTTGGATAACAAAGCAGTTAATAAACTTATACGGTTGGATAACAGAGCAGTTAATACGTTTATTAGGTTGGATAACAGAGCAGTTAATACATTTATTAGGTTGGATAACAAAGCAGTTAATACATTTATAAGGTTGGATAACAGAGCAGTTAATACATTTATTAGGTTGGATAACAGAGCAGTTAATACGTTTATTAGGTTGGATAACAAAGCAGTTAATACGTTTATTAGGTTGGATAACAAAGCAGTTAATACATTTATAAGGTTGGATAACAGAGCAGTTAATACGTTTATTAGGTTGGATAACAAAGCAGTTAATACGTTTATTATGTTGGATAACAGAGCAGTTAATACATTTATAAGGTTGGATAACAGAGCAGTTAATACGTTTATTAGGTTGGATAACAGAGCAGTTAATACATTTATTAGGTTGGATAACAAAGCAGTTAATACACTTATACGGTTGGATAACAGAGCAGTTAATACGTTTATTAGGTTGGATAACAGAGCAGTTAATACATTTATTAGGTTGGATAACAAAGCAGTTAATACATTTATAAGGTTGGATAACAGAGCAGTTAATACATTTATTAGGTTGGATAACAGAGCAGTTAATACGTTTATAAGGTTGGATAACAGAGCAGTTAATACATTTATTAGGTTGGATAACAAAGCAGTTAATACATTTATAAGGTTGGATAACAGAGCAGTTAATACATTTATTAGGTTGGATAACAAAGCAGTTAATACGTTTATTATGTTGGATAACAGAGCAGTTAATACATTTATAAGGTTGGATAACAGAGCAGTTAATACGTTTATTAGGTTGGATAACAGAGCAGTTAATACATTTATGAGGTTGGATAACAAAGCAGTTAATACATTTATAAGGTTGGATAACAGAGCAGTTAATACGTTTATAAGGTTGGATAACAGAGCAGTTAATACGTTTATTAGGTTGGATAACAAAGCAGTTAATACATTTATATGGTTGGATAACAAAGCAGTTAATACATTTATTAGGTTGGATAACAAAGCAGTTAATACACTTATAAGGTTGGATAACAGAGCAGTTAATATGTTTATTAGGTTGGATAACAGAGCAGTTAATATATTTATTAGGTTGGATAACAAAGCAGTTAATACATTTATACGGTTGGATAACAGAGCAGTTAATACATTTATTAGGTTAGATAACAAAGCAGTTAATACGTTTATAAGGTTGGATAACAGAGCAGTTAATACGTTTATTAGGTTGGATAACAGAGCAGTTAATATATTTATTAAGTTGGATAACAAAGCAGTTAATACATTTATACGGTTGGATAACAGAGCAGTTAATACGTTTATTAGGTTGGATAACAGAGCAGTTAATACATTTATTAGGTTAGATAACAAAGCAGTTAATACATTTATAAGGTTGATAACATAGCAGTTAATACGTTTATTAGGTTGATAACAGAGCAGTTAATACATTTATTAGGTTGGATAACAAAGCAGTTAATACATTTATACGGTTGGATAACAAAGCAGTTAATACATTTATACGGTTGGATAACAGAGCAGTTAATACATTTATTAGGTTAGATAACAAAGCAGTTAATACATTTATAAGGTTGGATAACATAGCAGTTAATACGTTTATTAGGTTGGATAACAGAGCAGTTAATACATTTATTAGGTTGGATAACAAATCAGTTAATACATTTATACGGTTGGATAACAGAGCAGTTAATACGTTTATTAGGTTGGATAACAGAGCAGTTAATACATGTATTAGGTTGGATAACAGAGCAGTTAATACGTTTATTAGGTTGGATAACAGAGCAGTTAATATATTTATTAGGTTGGATAACAAAGCAGTTAATACATTTATACGGTTGGATAACAGAGCAGTTAATACATTTATTAGGTTAGATAACAACGCAGTTAATACGTTTATTAGGTTGGATAACAAAGCAGTTAACATGTTTGTTTCGCTCAAATCAGCTGTACATTCATATCCATAGGATACTGTGAACGCATAATTTCACCCAACCATACCTCCATTTGATAATCAGAGTTTATATTCACTTAAAGTAGAGCTAAGTTGGTTAATTTTTGTATAATGTCGCAGGCGAATGTCCTCTGAATCAATTTAGTTCATCATATTCATCATTTCATGAAATGTGTGTGCTGTATAGGGGACAGGCATGGCTAATTCTGTGGCACGGACCCTTAAAGTGAGAGGTATCACGATGTGCCCTGTGGTCGTGTCGTGTGTGGGAAGGAAATTGCACTGCTACTGACCCTCCACTGCCTGTTTTGGCAGGGGTGCCCTGTGAGCTCAGTGCAGTGCCCAAGCCTCTCCCCTCCCCATGCCTGTGTGCCCATCGTGCCCATCCTCCTGCTGGCCTAACCTCCCGGACCACACGTCACCTCACATCCTGTCTCCACTGTTCACTCAGGAAGGAGGAGAGGAAACAAGGTGAAAAAAGAGAAGTGATGGAATGAGAATGGCCCCTGAGGCTCGGGAAAAACCAGGGAAATTAAGTTCAGAAATTCATAGATTTAGAAATGAGCAATGAGAGGATGGTTGGAATGAGAGAGAGAGAGAGAGAGAGAGAGAGAGAGAGAGAGAGAGAGAGAGAGAGGAGAGATGGTGGAATGAGAGAGAGAGAGAGAGAATGAGAGAGAGAGAGAGAGAGAGAGAGAGAGAGAGAGAGAGAGAGAGAGAGAGAGAGAGAGAGGATGGTTGGAATGAGAGAGAGAGAGAGAGAGAGAGAGGAGAGAGAGGGGGTGGTTGGAATGAGAGAGAGATGGTTGGAATGAGAGAGAGAGAGAGAGAGAGAGAGAGAGAGAGAGAGAGAGAGAGAGAGAGAGAGAGAGAGAGAGAGAGAGAGAGAGGGTGATGGTTGGAATGAGAGAGAGATGGTTGGAATGAGAGAGAGAGAGAGAGAGAGAGAGAGAGAGAGAGAGAGAGAGAAGAGAGAAGAGAGAGAGAGAGATTACTCTGGAGCTAAAGGAGAGAACAGAGGATGGGGATTGAGAGAGAGAGAGAGAGATGGTTGGAATGAGAGAGAGAGAGAGAGAGAGAGAGAGAGAGAGAGAGAGAGAGAGAGAGGGTGATGGTTGGAATGAGAGAGAGAGATGGTTGAGAAGAGAGAGAGAGAGAGAGAGAGAGAGAGAGAGGGTGATGGTTGGAATGAGAGAGAGATGGAGAGAATGAGAGAGAGAGAGAGAGAGAGAGAGAGAGAGAGAGAGAGAGAGAGGGAGATTACTCTGGAATACGCTAAAGGAGAGAACAGAGGATGGGGATTGTCACGGAGTCATTTTGTGGTCATTTAAGAGTACGAGGCTCATAAAACGACATAAAACCGTTCATTTGTTTCATTTTGCCACATTATACATTCTCACACTAAACAGAAAATTCATGACAGCTGAATCAATTCAACTCCACTCGGTATTCATACTGTATACAGTGGGAATGGAACCAGACTTCTTATGCAGAGTGGAGATAAGGATGTCTCAAACTCATATCCAGGTTGGTTGTGTTGATGTTGCTTTTTATACCAGCCAATTTCTACTTCCTCCTTAATGGTTATTTACTCCCATGCATTCTGAAAGATTGAAACCAGCACAGTAATCAGAATGGGAGCGACAAATAGCTGGAAATGTGAGTTGTGTAAATGCAAACCATTAAGTCCTTTCCTGGGATGGTCATACGTTAATATAAACTGGGTGGTTCGAGTCCTGAATGCTGATTGGCTGACAGCGTTGTGTCGTGCATAAAAACAGCCCTCCCTGTTGTACATTGGCCATATACCACACCCACTTGTGCCTTATTGCTTAAGTAGACTGTAGGGGGAGTATTTTTATATCTGTTGATGAACAAATGCAAAGCGACTCTAAATGCTTAGTTCCAACTGCTGGAAATGGAAACCACCTCATAACACTCCAGGCTCTCTCATATACATTCATGTGAAATTGTATCCCATCTTGGTAATGCCTCGACCCACTTGGCACAGACTTCAGTTCAATGCCTTTTCCATGTTGGTTCAACGTAATTTCATTGAAATGATGTGGAAACAATGTTGCTTCGACCAGTGTGTGCCCAATGGGAAGCTTTGAAACAGCTGTATTGCATGCTGTTGTCATTGTAGCATGGAGACAACATCCATCCATCCATCTCCTGGCTTCCCTTCTCACCCTCAGCGGAAATCATTGACGTTGTCCAAAGTAAGATGTTTAGCTGTAAAGTCAAGAAACACTATTCAGCGGTTAGCAATGAGTTTTAACCAGCAGGGGCCAGCAGTTTCAGGAACTCCTCCAGAATGATGATACAGTACAGTAAACTCTGGATGTGTTATTCTGTTACATGACAGAGGCCCTCCATAACTTAGATCCTGTGGAATAGAGGAAGAGAAAATAGTGTTGCAGACTCAGAAATGTGTGTGTGTGCCTTTGTCTATGTGTGCCTGTGTGTTTCACAAGTGTGTGTGTGTCTGTAACAAGTGTGTGTGTGTCTGTGACAAGTGTGTGTGTGTATATTATCTAAGCATCAAGTCACACACCTGTACACCTAGCTTTACGAGAGGTGGTTGTTTGACAGCCTTTTAACCGGGAGCATGATATAGAACAGAGGCCTCCATGTAATCCGTCAAGTGTATAAAACACCAGGCAGAAGTGATTTCTGTTGAAGTGATCTGGGCCTGCCTCTCTCTTCCCGGGTTCCTTCGACCCCGTCTCCTCTCCCTCCGCTCTGTGTCTCAGCGGCAGCTGGAGGTTCAGTTGGGCTGCTGTATCCCTGCGAACCAGGCCCACACTCCTATAAACAAAGGTGCTACCTAGAACCTTAAAGGGTTCTTTGTCTGTACCCATCGGAAAACCCTTTGAAGCACCTTTTTTGGTTGTATGTAGAACACTTTTTGGTTCCAGGTAAAAACATTCCCCCTTTCTACAGAGGGTTCTACATGGATTCCAAAATAGTTCTATCTGGAACCAAAAAGGGTTCTACATGCAACCAAAAAAAAGGTTATCCTATTGGGACAGCCAAATAACTATTTTGGAATCCTTTTTTCTAAGAGTGTAGTGAAATCTATGAACCAGGTCTGCATGTCTGGAGGCTGTGAACCAGGCCTGCTGGCGGCTGTGAACCAGGCCTGTTGGAGGCTGTGAACCAGGCCTGCTGGCGGCTGTGAACCAGGCCTGTTGGAGGCTGTGAACCAGGCCTGCTGGCGGCTGTGAACTAGGCCTGCTGGCGGCTGTGAACCAGGCCTGTTGGAGGCTGTGAACCAGGCCTGCTGGCGGCTGTGAACCAGGCCTGCTGGAGGCTGCTGAACATCCTGCAGGCTGTTAATCAAAGCCTGTATGCCAAGGAGGCAGCATCATAGGGGTGTCGATCAGGGTCTGTTGGATGGGATTTCTCAAAGCACAATGAGAAGGGACTGATCTAATACAAAAAGGGACCAAGGTTGATTTGATCCAGTTATGTACATCTCTGTACTCCTCCACTATAGATTTGAGTTTTTTGATCAACAGAAGTGTTTTAATTTATGAAATCTGTTCTCAAGTAGCACTCCTCTGGCGGCTCCTGGCAGACTGGCGGCTCTGGCGGCTCCTGGCAGACTGGCGGCTCCTGGCGGCTCCTGGCGGCTCCTGGCTGACTGACGGCTCTGGCGGCTCCTGGCTGAATAGCGGCTCTGGCGGCTCCTGGCAGACTGGCGGCTCCGGCAGCTCCTTGCAGACTGGTGGCTCCAGCGGCTCTTTGCAGACTGGCGGCTCCGGCGGCTCCTTGCAGACTGGCGGCTCCGGCGGCTCTGGACAGACTGGCGGCTCCGGCGGCTCCTTGCAGACTGGCAGCTCCGGCGGCTCCTTGCAGACGGGAGACTCCGGCGGCTCTGGACAGACGGGAGACTCCGGCAGCTCTGGACAGACGGGAGACTCCGGCAGCTCTGGACAGACGGGAGACTCTAGCAGCTCTGGACAGACGGGAGACTCTAGCAGCTCTGGACAGACGGGAGTCTCTAGCAGCTCTGGACAGACGGGAGACTCTAGCAGCTCTGGACAGACGGGAGGGGGGGAAGGCTCTGGCAGCGCTGGATAGACGAGGCGAACTGTAGGCCTGGTGCGTGGTACCGGCACTGGTGGTACTGGGCCGAGGACACGTACCTCAGGGCGAGTGCAGGGAGCTGCCACCGGAGGGCTGGTGCGTGGAGGTGGTACTGGATAGACCGGACCGTGCAGGCACACTGGATTTCTTGAGCACCGAGCCTGCCCAACCTTACCTGGTTGAATGCTCCCGGTCACCCTGCCAGTGCGGCGAGGTGGAATAGCCCGCACTGGGCTGTGCAGGTGAACCGGGGACACCATGCACAAGGCTGGTGCCATGTACACCGGCCCAAGGAGACGCACTGGAGACCAGATAGAGCCGGCTTTATGGCACCTGGCTCGATGCCCACTCTATGCACCCGCACTGGGGACACCGTGCGCTCCACAGCATAACACAGTGCCTGCCCGGTCTCTCTCGCCCTCCGTTAAGCACAGGAAGTTGGCGCAGGTCTCCTACCTGGCTTCGCCACACTTCCTGTGTGCCTCCCTCCAATACACTTTTGGGGCTGACTCTCGGGCTTCCATCCGCGCCGCCGTGCTGCCTCCTCATACCAGCGCCTCTCCGCCTAGGGCTGAATCTAGTTGCCTACCCCTGTACGTATATAGTCTGTCAATGAATGGATGCTTTTGGGCTGTATTGGTGATACACATATTGCTTTTCCTGTATATTTCACTTCATGGTTTCAGAGCTTAAATATTTCTGCACACCAGACAGACATCAATGAGTAAGAACTAACTTAGTTCCATGACAACGAGTTGGACCGCTTCCTTTCAGGTATCAAGGCAGGTATAAGCTTATGGTTTGACTTCTACAACCAGGTGGGCGTTACAGAGTAGTGATGCTGACAGAGACTCTAGTGGTCGTAGTGGTGATGGTGGTCGTGGTGGTGGTCGTAGTGGTGGTGGTCGTGGTGGTGGTTGTGGTGGTGGTGGTCGTAGTGGTGGTCGTGGTCATGGTCGTGGTGGTGGTGGTGGTGGTCGTAGTGGTGGTCGTGTTCATGGTGGTGGTCGTGTTGGTGGTTGTGGTGGTGGTTATGATGGTGGTGGTCGTGGTCGTAGTGGTGGTGGTGGTGGTGGTCGTAGTGGTGGTCGTGGTGTGGTCATGGTCGTAGTAGTGGTGGTGGTGGTGGTGGGGGTGGTCGTAGTGGTGGTCGTGGTCATGGTGATGGTGGTGGTGGTGGTTGTGGTGGTGGTTATGGTGGTGGTGGTTGTGGTCATGGTCATAGTGGTGGTGGTGGTGGTGGTGGTTATGGTGGTGGTGGTGGTGGTGGGGGGTGGGGGTGGTCGTAGTGGTGGTCATGGTGGTGGTTATGGTGGTGGTCGTAGTGGTGGTTGTGGTGGTGGTTATGGTGGTGGTGGTGGTGGTTGTGGTCATAGTGGTGGTGGTGGTGGTGGTTATGGTGGTGGTGGTGGTGGGGGTGGGGGTGGTCGTAGTGGGGTCGTGGTCATGGTGGTGGTCGTGGTGGTGGTTGTGGTGGTGGTGGTGGTGGTGGTGGTCGTAGTGGTGGTCGTGGTCATGGTGGTGGTCGTGGTGGTGGTTGTGGTTGTGGTGGTGGTGGTGGTCGTAGTGGTGGTCGTGGTCATGGTGGTGGTCGCGGTGGTGGTTGTGGTGGTGGTTATGGTGGTGGTGGTCGTGGTCGTGGTCGTGGTTGTGGTCGTGGTCGTAGTGGTGGTGGTGGTGGTGGGGGTGGGGGGATATTGTGCAGACATGACAGAGATGCTCTGTGACTTTGCAGTCATACTGATTGTGATTGTGAGGGAATGTAGGAGCTCTGACCGGACACTGTGCAGGAATTGCAAAAGTGTGCTTGACAGAATGAATCAGTAAGCTTCTGTTTCCCCTGGCCTCACCATAGAAACCAAGTCGACACAGATGGACCAGGACCAGGAGGGGATGAGGACTGGATTGGGGAAAGCTCTGTGTCATCTGTCATCGTGTTACACATAGATAAATAATTTACAAAGACACACACACGCAAACACATGCAAGCACTCACTCGTACACATACACCACATACACACACAATCATGCCTGTCCACGTGCATGCGTGCACACAAACACACCCACCCACACACTAACAGATTCCCAGGAACCTGACCCCCTCCTAAGATAGGCTAAGGTGGTCGATGACTTGAGTCTGCATCCCAGCGAGTTTTCAGATGCTTCAGAGACTCACTTTAATTGGACAGGCACCCAGCACGATTCACCAATTTAAAACAGCTACATTTAGCCCTCAGTGCTTTCGCCAGAGACTAAAAATGTTAAATAAAACATTACACAATTGTATCACTACTACTTTACTATAGACACTGAACAAAAAATAAACATGTAAAGTGTTTGTCCCATGTTTCATGAGCTGAAATAAAAGATCCCAGAAATTTTCCATACGCACAATAAGCTTATTTCTCTCAAATGTTGTCCACAAATTTGTTTAAATCCCTTTAGTGAGCATTTAACTTTTGCCAAAATAATCCATCTACATGTGGCATATCAAGAAGCTGATTAAACAGCATTATCATTACACAGGTGCACCTTGTGCTGGGGACAATAAAAGGACACTCTAAAATGGGCCATTTCCACCAGAGCTGTTGCCAGAGAATGTAATGTTAATTTCTCTACCATAAGCCATCTCCAACTTCATTTTAGAGAATTTGGCAATACATCCAACTTGCCTCACAACCGCAGATCACGTGTATGGCATTGTGTAGGGGAGCGGTTTGCTGATGTCAACATTGTAAAAAGAGTGTCCCATGGTGGCGGTGGGGTTATGGTATTGGCAGGCATAAGCTACAGACAACTAACACAATTGCATTTTAGTGATAGGCAATTTGACGAGTGTTGAGATCCTAAAGCTCATTGTGAAGCCATTTTTTTTAAGGTATCTGTGATCAACAGATGCATATCTGTTTTCCCAGTTATGTAAAATCCATAGATTAGAGCCTAATTTGTTTATTTCAATTGACTGATTTCCTCATATGAACTGAAACTCAGTAAAATCTTTGAAATTGTTGCTTGTCGCGTTTATATTTTTGTTCAGTATAGGACAGATCTCCATTATTCTCAGAGTGAAATAACCGTCAGTGGAAGTTCACAGATGGAGAGGTGTCTGAGGAAGTGTTGGTGGAATGTGGTTGTAGATTCAGCTGGTGCTGTTGAGGAGGAAGGATCATCTGGAGAAGTGGGCACGGGGCTGACTATTGGTTATGACACTGCAGGAGGATCAGAGAGATGGTTACTGCTCTTCCTCTCTCTCTGGTGACAGGTGAAGGGAGTCTGTGGGGTTTTGTTAACAGGTTGACTGCATCTTTCTGTTTATGTGTTTCATCTCTGTGTCCTAGTAATAAAGACTTGAGGTATTCAACTCTAAATCACCAGAAAAGACTAGTTCTAGAATACACAGATTATTCCAAACAGCACAAACATGGCAGCAGCTGGCGAATCCACAATGCATGACGACAGCACCGGTGGCAAACGATTATGTCTCTCCTGTTGGCGTTACGTCATGACGAATGAAGGAGTTGTCTGTCTCTAAGAGTTCTGGGAGATTTCCCTACAGCCTCGCTGCTCATTTGTAATATCAGCAATAGATCACACTAGATGACTTTCCACGCACACTGACGGAATCTATCACTCTGGGATGGATTAGTCGGGACTGAGGCAACTGCCGTACACGGTCAAGTGCATAGGATACAGCATGTTTAAACAGTACAGTGAAATGCCTGCTTGCAAGCTCTTCCTCAACAATGCAGTTATACAAAGCCATATACAAGAAATACACATAAGAATATACAGTACCAATCAGGGAAAGGGATACTAATCAGGGTTAAAGTGACTGAGCAGCAGGATAACTATTATAAATAGTAGCAGCAGTGGATATGGTAGTGTGTTGCTGCATAGAATAATGCTCTATATTGTATGTATCCACCATGTATAAAACTTGTAGCCACCATTTAGTAAAACAGTGAATCCATACAATGTAGCAAGTGCCAACATTGGTGATGCCAACCAGCTAACATAATGGCCTCACTCGTCAGAACATTACACATGATCCAAGCCCTCACTATTCTACCTTGCTTGGACGTTAATAGCTGCTGGCCCTTGGCATGGCTTATGTTCATTATGGCAGCTTAATGAAGTCCCCCATAATGAGTGTGAATGAGCAGTACTTTGGAGAGGTCAGATATTTGATTAACCTAATCACTGGCTAAATCTACAACATGCTGTTAAAGTCATCTGTCTTTAAGGCGAGTTCATTTTGTATATGCTGTAAAAAAAAAAAACATTTTTTAAAAGGACAAAGCAATGCATTACCCCAAAAATAAGAGTAGGTAGGAGAGTGTAAGAAAGCAATTTCATTTTCCATTTCCTGCAGGCAGTTAGAGAGGCAGTTATAGCACTCCGGTCCCCTCAGGACCCGAAGAACAGGGGAAGTAGGCCGAACTGACTCTCCTTGGTCAAAAATAGCATAGATAAAGTCTTAGCTCACCTCAAAACACTGATTGATAAATGTTTTATATCAAAATGATCATCAAATTTGTTCTGGTAGAGTTTATTGGAAGTCTCACCTTTCAGGGGTTTAGTGTGGAGGTTTCAGGACAGGATAGACTAACTTGTGTTAGAAGAAGGTGTTTTAGATCTTAATTTGATCACTCTGTTGTTGCTGAGGTTTCCTGCACCGCAGGATTGACATAAATCCACTGAAAACCCACATTAAGAAATATTGACATTATTGCATTTTTCATGTAGCTTAATTTTGGCCAGCTAATAGCCTAACCACGTTAAAATATTTTGCTGCGAATATACTGGTCAAATAAAGATTCAACACCTGTAGTGTAAACACGATCAATTCTGCTCACTTACCTTGAGGATGAGGGGAGCACCAGTCTGCTCCCTCCACAGCTACACAGACACACACACTGGTCCTTGTCATTCAGATCTATGAACACCCATTAGCAACCATCTGTTACAATAAGACCTGAAGCAGCAAAGCCATTACACCTCTCTCTCTCTCTCTCTCTCTCTCTCTCTCTCTCTCTCTCTCTCTCTCTTTCTCTCTCTCTCTCTCTCTCTCTCTCTCTCTCTCTCTCTCTCTCTCTCTCTCTCTCTCTCTCTCTCTCTCTCTCTCTCTCTCTCTCTCTCTTCTCTCTCTCTCTCTCTTTCTCTTCTCTCTCTCTCTCTTCTCTCTCTCTCTCTCTCTCTCTCTCTCTCTCTCTCTCTCTCTCTCTCTTTTCTCTCTCCCTCTGCTCTCTCTCTTTCCCTCTGTCACTCTGTTCTTCCTCCCTGTATCTCTCTCTCTCTCTCTCTCTCTCTCTCTCTCTCTCTCTCTCTCTCTCTCTCTCTCTCTCTCTCTCTCTCTCTCCCTCTGCCACTCTTTTTCCTCTGTCACTCTTTCTCTCTGTATCTCTTTCTCTCACTCGCTCTCTCACACACACACACACACACACACACACACACACACACACACACACACACACACACACACACACACACACACACACACACACACACACACACACACACACACACACACACACACACACACACACACACACACACACACACACACACACACACAGATGAACTAATCAACTCACCAATTCACAAATGCACAAATAGACACAACCTTCTTCCTAAAGTGATTCCTGTTTCACCTTCACATAAGATGAGAACAGCTCACCTCCAAAAACCATATAACATGACTGAACATACAGCAACAGGAGATATGAAGGGATGACCCGCCCTCCCCTCAGTGGTCAAAGTAACACACACAGAGATAGGTCAGAACAGAATAAATACACATGATTGTACATCTTCAGTAGTGGGCCGTTCCATCACTCCTTCCTGCAGAGAAAGGTCACAATATCTGGGACTTTGCAGAATTTGACATTAGAGAAATGTCAGGATAGGATGTGTTTGCAGCAGCACTGTGGTTGTCACTAGCTGGCACAGCCACAAAGTCATAAACCCTGCCTAGTTCTACAATTTATCTTCTTAAAATCCAATTTAAAAAAAGAACCCTAATCTTAACCCTAACATTAACCACATTGCTAACCAATTAAATTAAGACCAAACATTCTTGTTTTCACGAATTCTGACGATATAGCCCATTTTAACTTTGTGGTTTGATTTGATTTGATTTGGTTGTGCCTGCTAGTGGAAACCCAGCCGGAGGCATCCTTCCTCAGTTTTCAATGCACTTATGTTACTGCTTCTCAGCATACCGTTTCAACAGTTACATTTGAATGCAGCATTTATATATATATATCTTTTTTTTTACAAATGTCAATGTACATACAGAGGAAGATTTACTTTAGATTGATGTGTTCCTGTCTCACACACAATCCCTCATTAAAGTGACAATGTGTGTAGCAGACAGGCAGCGAGGAGGAAGTGGGGGGCTTTTGATTCTCTGTCTAATCATCAGAGTTGTAGTTGAAAGGAGAAAATGGTTCCTGTGTTTAAGCAACTCCTTCACGTAGCAACGCCATCTGTCTCACTCCTTCATCTCCCCATCAGCCAGAGACAAATGAATGGAAATGACTGCTTTCTGTGTTTTACACAGTCATTTCCCCAAGATGCATAAAACATATATTTCCATGCAGTCTCCCGTGTGTGATTTTGCATCTGCCAGGACAGAGAATGAGAGAGAGCGAGAGAAACACTTGAGTCTTGAAATGGTTTTGCTAAAACGCAACAAAAAAAAAAAAATCTTTGCGAGGCAATTTCTTTTTCGTTGCTACTCTTGTCAGTTGGTTGTTTTCTCGCCTACAGGATACAATTGAAATAGATATTTTCAGATGAAAGGGGCTTTTCAAAACGTCTCTGCAATCTAATAGAAAATATGTGTTATGTGGCTATATGGAAAAGAACAATGAAATAGGTACTCTGCTCATAATAGTGCCTTGTGCGTGTTTAAAAATATATTTTAAGAGACGGTGAGGCACAGTATGTTTGTCAAATCCAATTGATTTATAAATCCCTTTTTACATCAGCAGATGTCAAACATTCACACACACACAGAAACAAACGCACGCACACACACACAGCTACATACACACACAGCCTCTTGTCATTCATGTCTTTCATGTGTGTGCGACCAGAGGGAGCGTTTGATGATTGAGACCACTGCAGTACAGGGCCAGTCACATAGCAACACAAGGCCCTTTGATTTCCATTTGAGCTGCTGAATTCAACTGAAAAGAGAGTCATTGAACAGAACAAACTTGTGACGGTCAACATAATCACAGCTTCACCAGAACAAAAACAGCCTTGAGTGACGGTCCCGTGTGGCTCAGTTGGTAGAGCGTGGTGCTTGCGTGGGTTCCCATGGGGGACCAATATGAAAAAAGTATGAACATGTATGAACTCACTACTGTAGGTTGCTCTGGATAAGAGTGTTTGCTAGATTACTAAAATGCAAATGTATAATGATGCCTCAATAGAAAGCTCAGATCCTGGTGAACAGCCCTACAGTTAATAGCAGAGATCAGTCCTAACCAGAACAGCCTGCTGCTGTTAGAGGGAACAGTGCCACTTCTCCCTACCACTATCAGCCCATCACTGGCCTCAATCGAAAAGGCACGAGTGCAGCTCTGCCACACCTAAGCAGACCAGCTTAAATAGAAAAGCTAAGCTTCACTGGAGCACAGCGGCATCAATAGAACAGCTCTCTTTCATTGAAACCACTGCACTTCAGTAGAAGAGTCTGACTACTGTGGAACAGATGGGCACCATTGAAATTATTTGCCGGAGAGAAACTAGCTCCGGAATCCTCAGCTCCACCTTCTAGAACTCTGCATTGCCTGGCCATGGAAAGTGTTTCTGCCATTAAAGATTCTAGGAAATTGGGGAAGGAGGGTTTTGTGCGCTTATGAGGCAATTTTAGAGAAAGAGAGGCAGCAAGAAAAGGAATGACAGTGGATGAGTCAGATTGGGTAGTAAGAATGGGGATGCCAGTTTTCACAGTAGGAATGTAGATGGACGTTGGCTTAAAACGTTCTCCCTCTTTACAAGTTTTCTTGTCTAACAGTGCACACTGCATATAGCCCCCCCCCCCTCCACAGAAGAAGAAAGAGAGAGAGAGAGAGATAGAGATGCTGGTATCTGGTAGAGCAAGGTCGCCTTGGCCTTATTTGGCTCTGCCTTCAGAGGGATGGTTAATCTGTACAGGCCCCTGCCTTATCTGAACGCCTGCCTGCCCGCCCGGCCCTGTCCACAGAAAACCCATCACCATCAGCCGCACACACACACACACACACACACACACACACACACACACACACACACACACACACACACACACACACACACACACACACACACACACACACACACACACACACACACACACACACACACACACACACACCAACCTCACCTCACCTCCCAACCTTCCAAGGGCCATTGGAGGGGGTGGCCGCAGATTGAATTATTATTTATTTCCATCTGTTTGATTCATTTGCAGCGGCCTGTCAGTTCTCCTCTTGTGTGTTTGTTTTTTAAGTAGAAGGCATTCAGAATGTTTCTGGGTGCGTGGCATTGCCTCGTCTCAGGCCGGGCCAATTGTATCAATTGGTTATGTAAAAAGAAACAGGGGTCTCGGTGGTGTTGGTGTGGGCACGTTTCTGGAGTCAAACTCCTAGAACAATCCTGAAGACATTTGTTTTTTCCACTGTGTGTGTGTGCTGTACACTTACCCGTGTCTTTTCAGGGTGACTCTTGTAGTCAGCAATGAGAGCGGAACAGTATTCAGAGTGACTCTTGTCTTGTAATGAGAGAGGAACAGTTTTCAGAGTGACTCTTGTCTTGTAATGAGAGAGGAACAGTTTTCAGGGTGGCTCTTGTCTTGTAGTCAGCAATGAGAGCGCAACAGTATTCAGAGTGACTCTTGTCTTGTAATGAGAGAGGAACAGTTTTCAGAGTGACTCTTGTCTTGTAGTCAGCAATGAGAGCGGAACAGTATTCAGAGTGACTCTTGTCTTGTAATGAGAGAGGAACAGTTTTCAGAGTGACTCTTTTCTTGTAATGAGAGAGGAACAGTTTTCAGGGTGACTCTTGTCTTGTAATGGGAGAGGAACAGTTTTCAGAGTGACTCTTGTCTTGTAATGAGAGAGGAACAGTTTTCAGGGTGACTCTTGTCTTGTAGTAAGTAATGAGAGTGGAACAGTTTTCAGAGTGACTCTTGTCTTGTAATGAGAGAGGAACAGTTTTCAGGATGACTCTTGTCTTGTAATGAGAAAGGAACAGTTGTCAGGGTGACTCTTGTCTTGTAATGAGAGAGGAACAGTTTTCAAGATGACTCTTGTCTTGTAATGAGAGCGGAACAGTTTTCAAGATGACTCTTGTCTTGTAATGAGAGCGGAACAGTTTTCAGGGTGACTCTTGTCTTGTAGTAAGAAATGAGAGAGGAACAGTTTTCAGAGTGACGCTTGTCTTGTAGTCAGTAATGAGAGAGGAACAGTTTTCAGGGTGACTCTTGTCTTGTAATGAGAGAGGAACATTTTTCAGGGTGACTCTTGTCTTGTAATGAGAGAGGAACAGTTTTCAGAGTAACTCTTGTCTTGTAGTAAGTAATGAGAGAGGAACAGTTTTAGGGTGACTTGTCTTGTAATGAGAGAGGAACAGTTTTCAGGATGACTCTTGTCTTGTAGTAAGTAATGAGAGAGGAACAGTTTTCAGAGTGACTCTTGTCTTGTAATGAGAGAGGAACCGTTTTCAAGGTGACTCTTGTCTTGTAGTAAGTAATGAGAGAGGAACAGTTTTCAGGGTGACTTGTCTTGTAATGAGAGAGGAACAGTTTTCAGGATGACTCTTGTCTTGTAATGAGGAACAGTTTTCAGGTAACTCTTGTCTTGTAGTAAGTAATGAGAGAGGAACTGACTTGTCTTGTAATGAGAGAGGAACAGTTTTCAGGATGACTCTTGTCTTGTAATGAGAGAGGAACAGTTTTCAGGGTGACTCTTGTCTTGTAATGAGAGAGGAACAGTTTTCAGAGTGACTCTTGTCTTGTAGTCAGTAATGAGAGAGGAACAGTTTTCAGGGTGACTCTTGTCTTGTAATGAGAGAGGAACAGTTTTCAGGGTGACTCTTGTCTTGTAATGAGAGAGGAACAGTTTTCAGGGTGACTCTTGTCTTGTAATGAGAGAGGAACAGTTTTCAGAGTGACTCTTGTCTTGTAATGAGAGAGGAACAGTTTTCAGAGTGACTCTTGTCTTGTAATGGGTGAACAGTTTTCAGGGTTGTCTTGTAGTCAGAAATGAGAGAGGAACAGTTTTCAGAGGTGACTCTTGTCTTGTAGTAAGTAATGAGAGAGGAACAGTTTTCAGGGTGACTTGTCTTGTAATGAGAGAGGAACAGTTTTCAAGGTGACTCTTGTCTAGTGTAATGAGAGAGGAACAGTTTTCAGGGTGACTTGTCTTGTAATGAGAGAGGAACAGTTTTCGTGACTCTTGTCTTGTAGTAAGTAATGAGAGAGGAACAGTTTTCAGGGTGACTCTTGTCTTGTAGTAAGTAATGAGAGAGGAACGGTTTTAAGATTGACTCTTGTCTTGTAGTAAGTAATGAGAGGAACAGTTTTCAGAGTGACTCTTGTCTTGTAATGAGAGAGGAACAGTTTTCAGGTGACTCTTGTCTTGTAATGAGAGAGGAACAGTTTTCAGGGTGACTTGTCTTGTAGTCAGCAATGAGAGAGGAACAGTTTTCAAGGTGACTCTTGTCTTGTTTTAGTGACTCTTGTCTTGTAATGAGAGAGGAACAGTTTTCAGGGTGACTTGTCTTGTAATGAGAGAGGAACAAGGGTGACTCTTGTCTTGTAAGAGGAACAGTTTTCAGGGTGACTCTTGTCTTGTAGTAAGTAATGAGAGAGGAACAGTTTTCAGGGTGACTTGTCTTGTAATGAGAGGGAACAGTTTTCAGGGTGACTCTTGTCTTGTAGTAACTTGTCTTAATGAGAGAGGAACAGTTTTCAGAGTGACTCTTGTCTTGTAATGAGAGAGGATTAGTGACTCTTGTCTTGTAGTAAGTAAATGAGAGGAACAGTTTTCAGGGTGACTCTTGTCTTGTAATGAGAGAGGAACAGTTTTCAGGATGACTCTTGTCTTGTAATGAGAGAGGAACAGTTTTCAGGGTGACTCTTGTCTTGTAATGAGAGAGGAACAGTTTTCAGGAGTGACTCTTGTCTTGTAATGAGAGAGGAACAGTTTTCAGAGTGACTCTTGTCTTGTAATGAGAGAGGAACCGTTTTCAGGATGACTCTTGTCTTGTAATGAGAGAGGAACATTTTTCAGGGTGACTCTTGTCTTGTAATGAGAGAGGAATAGTTTTCAGGGTGACTCTTGTCTTGTAGTAAGTAATGAGAGAGGAACAGTTTTCAGAGTGACTCTTGTCTTGTAATGAGAGAGGAACCGTTTTCAAGGTGACTCTTGTCTTGTAGTAAGTAATGAGAGAGGAACAGTTTTCAGGGTGACTTGTCTTGTAATGAGAGAGGAACAGTTTTCAGGGTGACTCTTTTCTTGTAATGAGAGAGGAACAGTTTTCAGAGTAACTCTTGTCTTAAGTAATGAGAGAGGAACAGTTTTAGGGTGACTTGTCTTGTAATGAGAGAGGAACAGTTTTCAGGATGACTCTTGTCTTGTAATGAGAGAGGAACAGTTTTCAGGATGACTCTTGTCTTGTAATGAGAGCGGAACAGTTTTCAGAGTGACTCTTGTCTTGTAATGAGAGAGGAACGGTTTTCAGGGTGACTCTTGTCTTGTAGTCAGTAATGAGAGAGGAACAGTTTTCAGAGTGACTCTTGTCTTGTAATGAGAGAGGAACAGTTTTCAGGGTGACTCTTGTCTCGTAGTAAGTAATGAGAGAGGAACAGTTTTCAGGGTGACTCTTGACTTGTAATGAGAGAGGAACAGTTTTCAGAGTGACTCTTGTCTTGTAATGAGAGAGGAACAGTTTTCAGAGTGACTTTTGTCTTGTAATGAGAGAGGAACAGTTTTCAGGGTGACTCGTCTTGTAGTCAGCAATGAGAGAGGAACAGTTTTCAAGGTGACTCTTGTCTTGTAGTAAGTAATGAGAGAGGAACAGTTTTCAGGGTGACTTGTCTTGTAATGAGAGAGGAACAGTTTTCAAGGTGACTCTTGTCTTGTAGTAAGTAATGAGAGAGGAACAGTTTTCAGGGTGACTTGTCTTGTAATGAGAGAGGAACAGTTTTCAGGGTGACTCTTGTCTTGTAGTAAGTAATGAGAGAGGAACAGTTTTCAGGGTGACTCTTGTCTTGTAGTAAGTAATGAGAGAGGAACGGTTTTAAGATTAACTCTTGTCTTGTAGTAAGTAATGAGAGGAACAGTTTTCAGAGTGACTCTTGTCTTGTAATGAGAGAGGAACAGTTTTCAGGGTGACTCTTGTCTTGTAATGAGAGAGGAACAGTTTTCAGGGTGACTCTTGTCTTGTAGTCAGCAATGAGAGAGGAACAGTTTTCTGAGTGACTCTTGTCTTTTAATGAGAGAAGAACAGTTTTCAGAGTGACTCTTGTCTTGTAATGAGAGGGGAACAGTTTTCAGGGTGACTCTTGTCTTGTAGTAAGTAATGAGAGAGGAACAGTTTTCAGGGTGACTCTTGTCTTGTAATGAGAGGGGAACAGTTTTCAGGGTGACTCTTGTCTTGTAATGAGAGAGGAACATTTTTCAGGGTGACTCTTGTCTTGTAATGAGAGAGGAACAGTTTTCAGAGTGACTCTTGTCTTGTAATGAGAGAGGAACAGTTTTCAGAGTGACTCTTGTCTTGCAGTAAGTAAAGAGAGAGGAACCATTTTCAGGGTGACTCTTGTCTTGTAATGAGAGAGGAACAGTTTTCAGAGTGACTCTTGTCTTGTAATGAGAGAGGAACAGTTTTCAGTATGACTCTTGTCTTGTAATGAGAGAGGAACAGTTTTCAGGGTGACTCTTGTCTTGTAATGAGAGAGGAACAGTTTTCAGAGTGACTCTTGTCTTGTAATGAGAGAGGAACAGTTTTCAGGATGACTCTTGTCTTGTAATGAGAGAGGAACAGTTTTCAGGGTGACTCTTGTCTTGTAATGAGAGAGGAACAGTTTTCAGAGTGACTCTTGTCTTATAATGAGAGAGGAACAGTTTTCAGGGTGCCTTAGTGCCACCTAATCATGGAGACAGATAGAGAATGTAGCTACTTTTAATGAGTAGGGTCATCCAAGTTGAACCCCTTCGTCAGAGTCTACCTGCCTTTCACCCTAGATACTTAAAACATGCCGCAGAAAATCTGCCAGGAGTGGTCCAACAGTCCCACTGGGTCGGCAATGAGGGATATTTGGTCAGCTTTGCCAAACTCTCCCCACCCCACCCACCCCACCATCTATCAATCAGACTCAGCACCCGTTCTCGTGACGGTTTCTGACACACTGTCTTGAGTTTTGACAAGCTGTCATAAAAAGATTGCATCATACTGAGTGATGACCTGACTGTCTCTGTGATTGGCAGGTGTTTTTTCTCCCGGGCCAATGAGGGGGGGCTGGTTTGGAGACATGAACCCCTGTTGGCTCTCTGACTGACAGACAGACAGGCAGCTCTAGCTCCTAACATGGGGAACATTTCTGTTTGTTTATCAACTGTTTATTTCCGAACCTTTACTTGAGAAGCTAACAGTACAGTGCTGTACGGCAGTATCGGCTAATCCCTTGAGAAGCTAACAGTACAGTGCTGTACGGCAGTATCGGCTAATCCCTTGAGAAGCCAACAGTACAGTGCTGTACGGCAGTATCGGCTAATCCCTTGAGAAGCTAACAGTACAGTGCTGTACGGCAGTATCGGCTAATCCCTTGAGAAGCTAACAGTACAGTGCTGTACGGCAGTATCGGCTAATCCCTTGAGAAGCTAACAGTACAGTGCTGTACGGCAGTATCGGCTAATCCCTTGAGAAGCTAACAGTACAGTGCTGTACGGCAGTATCGGCTAATCCCTTGAGAAGCTAACAGTACAGTGCTGTACGGCAGTATCGGCTAATCCCTTGCAGTGGCCAAAGGGATAGGGTAATAGGGTAGACTCTTCCATTGGTTGAGTAACAGGGGAGAAGAAAAGGAGCAGAGGAGAAGAGGAGGGGAGAAGATGAGAGGAGGAGATGAGAGGGGAAATGGGGAGGAGAGGATAGGGGCCAGCCTGGAGGCACCCTAAGAGTAGACTAGAAGAGAATAACGAATGGGAGGGCTGTGCCTCGTTAAGGCATGAGAAACTGTGGAGGAGAAATCCAAATCTCGACCTTGAGAAATAACCTTGGTGATTAGAGCCTCTTGAATCGCTCTCTCTCCACCCCCCTTTCTCTCTCTCTCTCTCTCTCTTTCTCTCACTCTCAATCTCACTCTCACTCTCTCCCTCGCCTCAGTAATCTAAGTGACTCCAGATAAAGGCTGTGGTGTCAACTTCTCTCTGTGTTTTTTTCCTCTTTGATACACATTAATCCCTGTCATTGATTACAAATTTACAAGCTTAGGTTCAGCTTATCACAATAAGCCTCTACCTGCTTTGAACCTCCCTACAGCTTCATGCATCACCGCATACTGTATATCTAACACAGAAGAGACTGTGGGGAGGAGCTACAGGAAGACGGGCTCATTGTAATGGCTGGAATGGAATCAATGGAATGGAGCCAACGTTTCCATGCGTTTCCATGCGTTACAATGAGTCCGTCCCACCAGCCTCCTCTGATCTCACACCACAACATCAAATATTTTTACACTTCTACAGCCCTATACTTTGTGCTTCTGTAAATATGATTGTCCTTTACACAACATGGTACGCTATGAACACTCATTACAATGTGTGCCTGTATTGGTTTTGGAAAGTGATTTATGTTCTGTTTTGCTGCAGTGATGTTTGAAACAAGGCCCTGGAACTGCGTGTGAAAAGCAACAGCGAAGGCAGAGTGTGTTAATAAGTGACGAGCAGTACATCCATTCATTCAAATTGGTGCTAATGGCTGACTATTTAAGAGACAATTAATTGCTAGGGGCCAAATGCACAGTGGTGGGTAATGCTGTCACAACATTCCCATTAATTCCCTGTGTGTGGATGGAGTGTGTATGTGGGTGTTAGTGAATATTACCTGGAGTTTCTCTGGGTCCGTATTTTGCTTAAATAGCAAATGAAGGGTTTCTGGATCTACCAGTGGCGCAGCGGTCTAAGGCTCTGCCCTGCAGTGCTTGAGGCTTTATTACAGACCCGGGTTCATTCCTGGGCTGAGTCCCATAGGTCAGGACACAATTGGCCCAGTGTTGTCTGGGTTAGGGGAGGGTTTGGCCAGGGGGGATTCTAGGCAGAGTTGCAATAAAAAGCCATATCTCAGACTGGCCAATAAAAATATTAATATGGGCAAAAGAACACAGACACTGGACAGAGGAAATCTGCCTAAAAGGGCAGCATTCCGGAGTCGCCTCTTCACTGTTTAAAAACAATATATATATATTTCACCTTTATTTAACCAGGTAGACAAGTTGAGAACAAGTTCTCATTTACAATTGCGACCTGGCCAAGATAAAGCAAAGCAGTTCGACACAGAGTTACACATGGAGTAAAACAAACATACAGTCAATAATACAGTATAAACAAGTCTATATACGATGTGAGCAAATGAGGTGAGATAAGGGAGGTAAAGGCAAAAAAAAGGCCATGGTGGCAAACTAAATAGAATATAGCAAGTAAAACACTGGAATGGTAGATTTGCATTGGAAGAAAGTACAAAGTAGAAATAAAAATAATGAGGTGCAAAGGAGCAAAATAAATGAATAAATTAAATACAGTTGGGAAAGAGGTAGTTGTTCGGGCTAAATTATAGGTGGGCTATGTACAGGTGCAGTAATCTGTGAGCTGCTCTGACAGTTGGTGCTTGAAGCTAGTGAGGGAGATAAGTGTTTCCAATTTCAGAGATTTTTGTAGTTTTTTCCAGTCATTGGCAGCAGAGAACTGGAAGGAGAGGCGGCCAAAGAAAGAATTGGTTTTGGGGGTGACTAGAGAGATATACCTGCTGGAGCGTGTGCTACAGGTGGGAGATGCTATGGTGACCAGCAAGCTGAGATAAGGGGGGACTTTACCTAGCAGGGTCTTAGTAGTAGGTTTGGCGACGAGTATGAAGCGAGGGCCAGCCAACGAGAGCGTACAGGTCGCAATGGTGGGTAGTATATGGGGCTTTGGTGACAAAACGGATTGCACTGTGATAGACTGCATCCAATTTGTTGAGTAGGGTATTGGAGGCTATTTTGTAAATGACATCGCCAAAGTCGAGGATTGGTAGGATGGTCAGTTTTACAAGGGTATGTTTGGCAGCATGAGGGAAGGATGCTTTGTTGTGAAATAGGAAGCCAATTCTAGATTTAACTTTGGATTGGAGATGTTTGATATGGGTCTGGAAGGAGAGTTTACAGTCTAACCAGACACCTAAGTATTTGTAGTTGTCCACGTATTCTAAGTCAGAACCGTCCAGAGTAGTGATGTTGGACAGGCGGGCAGGTGCAGGTAGCGATCGGTTGAAGAGCATGCATTTAGTTTTACTTTAATTTAAGAGCAGTTGGATGCCACGGAAGGAGAGTTGTATGGCATTGAAGCTCGCCTGAAGGTTAGTTAACATAGTGTCCAAAGAAGGGCCAGAAGTATACAGAATGGTGTTGTCTGCGTAGAGGTGGATCAGAGAATCACCAGCAGCAAGAGCGACATCATTGATGTGTACAGAAAAAAAGAGTCGGCCTGAGAATGTAACGTCTTATGGCTGGGGGGCAGTATTGAGTAGCTTGGATAAATAAGTTGCCCAGACTAAAGTACCTGATATGCATATTATTAGTAGAGTTGGATAGAAAACACTCTGTAGTTTCTAAAACTGTTTGAATGATGTCTGTGAGTATAACAGAACTCATATGGCAGGCAGAAACCTGAGACAAAATCCAAACAGGAAGTGGGAAATCTGAAGTTTGTAGTTTTTCAACTCTTTGCCTATCCAAGATACAGTGTAAATTTGGTCCGATTGCACTTCCTATGGTTTCCACTAGATGTCAACAGCTTCTACTGTGAAGGAGGAGAGAATGAGAGCTGATTGAATACGAGGTCTGCCAGAGTGCCATGAGCTCATTCAGGCGCGCTCCCGTGAGAGGTAGCTGTGTTCCATTGCATTTCTAAAGATGTTTTGGAAGCAAAACATTACTGAACGTAACGAGCCGATGTAAATTGAGATTTTTGGATATAAATATGAACTTTATCGAACAAAAAATACATGTATTGAATAACATGAATTCCTATGAGTGTCATCCGATGAGGATCATCAAAGGTTAGTGATTCATTTTCTCTCTATTTGTGACTTTTGTGATTCCTCTCTTTGGCTAGAAAAATGACTGTGTTCTTCCGTGACTAGGTAATGACCTAACATAATCGTTTGGTGTGCTTTTGTCATAAAGCCTTTTTGAAATAGGACACTGGTGGGATTAACAACAAGTTTATCTTTAAAGTGGTGTAAAATACTTTTATAATTTTAATTAATCCTGATTAATCCTGTGGCACCCTCATAGAGACTGCCAGAGGTTCGGACAACAGGCCCTCCGATTTGACACACTAAACTCTATCACTGTAGAGCCTCTAGCCCTGCTCAATATGCCTTAACCAACCATGTTATCCCACCTCCTACATATGCGATGACATCACCTAGTTTAAACGTCTCTAGAGACTATAGCTCTCTCATCATTACTCAATGCCTAGGTTTATCTCCAATGTACTCACATCCTACCTTACCTTTGTTTGTACACTATGCCTTGAATCTATGCTATCGTGCCCAGAAACCTGCTCCTTTTACTCTCTGTTCCGAACATGCTAGACGGCCAGTTCGTATAGCCTTTAGCCATACCCTTCTCCTACTTCTCCTCTGTTCCTCTGGTGATGTAGAGGTTAATCCAGGACCTGCAGTGCCTAGCTCCACTCCCACTCCCCAGGTGCTCTCATTTGTTGACTTCTGTAACCATAAAAGCCTTGGTTTCATGCATTTTAACATTAAAAACCTACTCCCTAAGTTTGTTTTACTCACTGCTTTAGCACACCCTGCTAACCCGGATGTCTTAGCTGTGTCTGACTCCTGGCTTAGGAAAACCACCAAAAACCTTGAAATCTCCATTGCTAACTAAAACATTTTCCGCCAAGATAGACCTGCCAAAGGGGGCGGTGTTGCAATCTACTGCAAATATAGCCTGCAGAGTTCTCTATTACTATCCAAGTCTGTACCCAAACAATTCGAGCTTCTACTTCTAAAAATACACCTTGCCAGAAACAAGTCTCTCACTGATTGCCGCTTGCTATAGACCTCCCTCTGCCCCCAGCTGACTAACTAACCCGCCCTCTGCTGTTTTCAATCAAGATCTCAGCGATCACTGCCTCGTTGCCTGCATCCGTAATGGGTCTGCGACCAAACGACCACCCCTCATCGCTGTCAAACGCTCATCACTGTCAAACGCAGGCCTTCCTAATTGACCTGGCCGGGGTATCCTGGAATGACATTGACCTCATCCCGTCAGTAGATGATGCCTGGCTATTCTTTAAAAGTGCCTTCCTCACAATCTTAAATAAGCATGCCCCATTCAAAAGAAAGAAGAACTAGGAATGGATATAGTCCTTGGTTCACTCCATACCTGTCTGCCCTTGACCAGCACAAAAACATCCTGTGGCGTTCTGCATTAGCATCGAATAGCCCCCGTGATATGCAGCTTTTCAGGGAAGTTAGGAACAAATATACACAGGCAGTTAGGAAAGCTAAGGATAGCTTTTTCAAACAGAAATTTGCTTCCTGTAGTACTAACTCAAAAAAGTTCTGGGACACTGTAAAGTCCATGGAGAATAAGAGCACCTCCTCCCAGCTGCCCACTGCTCTGAGGCTAGGAAACACTGTCACCACCGATATATCCACTATAATTCAGAATTTCAATAAGCATTTCTCTACGGCTGGCCAAGCTTTCCACCTGGCTTCCCCTACCCCGGTCAACTGCCCGGCACCCTCCACAGCAACCCGCCAAGGCCCCCACCATTTCTCCTTTACCCAAATCCAGATAGCTGATGTTCTGAAAGAGCTGCAAAAACTGGACCCCTACAAATCAGCCGGGCTAGACAATCTGGACCCTCTCTTTCTAAAATTATCTGCCGAAATTGTTGCTATTACTAGCCTGTTCAACCTCTCTTTCGTATCGTCTGAGATTCCCAAAGATTGGAAAGCTGCTGCGGTCATCCCCCTCTTCAAAGGGGGTGACACTCTAGACCCAAACTGCTACAGACCTGTCAGGACCCGGTTACGAACCCGGGTCTCCGGAGTGAGAAACAGTCACTTAACCAACTGAGCCACGAATAGTCGGCAGAACCCAGAAGATGAGGCAGACACAGCAGTACTTGAGACGGAGTATTTAAGGAAGTAAAAAGTGAAGTTCTTCAGGAAAACATGTAACTCCACAACCTCAAAAGGAATTCCACAAGAACAAAGGTAATCCTCCAAGACAAAAAGGTAAATCCACAAGGTGGTAGGTATAGCATAAAAAGCCTAAAAAGATACTCAAAAATAAATAAACAAGAACAAAAAACAGAATTCCACAAGAGAGTCCACCGGGATCAACAAGAGTTCACAGAATACTAGGGCTGGGTGCTAACATACAAACACAGAGCAAAGAACTGAGGAAAACTAAGGGTTTAAATACAATCAGGGGAAACGAGGCACAGGTGCAAATAATAATGGGGATCAAGGGAAAACAAAAGGTCAAAAAGCACAATGGGGGCATCTAGTGACCAAAAACCGGAACAACCCTGGCCAAATCCTGACAAGACCTATATCTATCCTACCCTGTCTTTCTAAGGTCTTCAAGAGCCAAGTTAACAAACAGATTACCGACCATTTTGAATCCCACCGTACCTTCTCCACTATGCAATCTGGTTTCAGAGCATGGGTCATGGGTGCACCTGGTCATGGGTGCACCTCAGACACGTTCAAGGTCCTAAACGACAGGCTGCTTTAGATTTTGGGGATTAGATTTATTAGGATCTCCATGGCAATGCCAAAGGCTTACTGGGGTCCGACATATAACGAAAAGACATTACAGACACATTACAGACACTTGCACTATATAAAATGGAAGGGAGTTCCATGGACTCATGACTCTGTATAATACTGTACGTTTCCTTGAACTTGTCCTGGACCTGGGGACTGTGAAAATAGTCCTGGTGACATGTCTGGTGGGGTAAGTGTTTGTGTCAGTGCGGTGTGTAAGTGGACTATGCAAACAATTTGGAATTCCCAACACATTAATGTTTCTTATAAAAACAGGAAGTGATGTAGTCAGTCTTTTCTCTCCTCTCAGCCAAGACAAACTGGCATGCATACTATGAATATCAGCCCTCTGATTAAAATGAAGAGCATCTTTACAACCGTTGAATCTCTATGTTTTGACCATGACAGTTTCCAGTCAAACGTGACACCAAGTAATTTAGAGTGATTATCTTAATTTACCGAGGTTAGCTAGCCAGCTATTTGTCGTCCTTAACGTAGGAGACACTGCTAGCTAGCCAACAGCTAGCCAACGTCTACCGAATAGAACTTCCGCACTCAACAACCCGGTCGCATTCCGCTTCGCTCCACAGGTAGTATCACATTTTCATTTAATTTCATTACAGCACAACGGTTTGATTTGTTTGTGCGTAGCTAGCTACATAGCTAGTTACATAGCCGTCTTTGTATCAAAGATAATTGTGTAGTCTAGAGCGATTTTCTAGGTTAGCTAGCCAGCTATTGTCGTTCTTTTAACGCAACGTAACGTAATCAACACTGCTAGCTAGCCAGCTAGCCCCCGAATAGCAGCACTGTAGAAACTATTACACTCAACGGAACGACTTGATTAGTGTAGTGTCAACAACGCAGCCACTGCCAGCTAGCCTACAAAGTCAACAACGCAGCCACTGCCAGCTAGCCTACTTCAGCAGTACTGTATCATTTTAATCATTTTAGTCAATAAGATTCTTGCTACGTAAGCTTAACTTTCTGAACATTCGAGACGTGTAGTCCACTTGTCATTCCAATCTCCTTGCATTAGCGTAGCCTCTTCTGTAGCCTGTCAACTATGTTTCTGTCTATCCCTGTTCTCTCCTCTCTGCACAGACCATACAAACGCTCCACACCGCGTGGCCGCGCCACCCTAATCTGGTGGTCCCAGGGCGCACGACCCACGTGGAGTTCCAGGTCTCCGGTAGCCTCTGGAACTGCCGATCTGCGGCCAACAAGGCAGAGTTCATCTCAGCCTATGCCTCCCTCCAGTCCCTCGACTTCTTGGCACTGACGGAAACATGGATCACCACAGATAACACTGCTACTCCTACTGCTCTCTCTTCGTCCGCCCACGTGTTCTCGCACACCCCGAGAGCTTCTGGTCAGCGGGGTGGTGGCACCGGGATCCTCATCTCTCCCAAGTGGTCATTCTCTCTTTCTCCCCTTACCCATCTGTCTATCGCCTCCTTTGAATTCCATGCTGTCACAGTTACCAGCCCTTTCAAGCTTAACATCCTTATCATTTATCGCCCTCCAGGTCCCCTCGGAGAGTTCATCAATGAGCTTGATGCCTTGATAAGCTCCTTTCCTTGATAAGCTCCTTTCCTCACCTCTCACAGTTCTGGGCGACTTTAACCTCCCCACGTCTACCTTTGACTCATTCCTCTCTGCCTCCTTCTTTCCACTCCTCTCCTCTTTTGACCTCACCCTCTCACCTTCCCCCCCTACTCACAAGGCAGGCAATACGCTCGACCTCATCTTTACTAGATGCTGTTCTTCCACTAACCTCATTGCAACTCCCCTCCAAGTCTCCGACCACTACCTTGTATCCTTTTCCCTCTCGCTCTCATCCAACACTTCCCACACTGCCCCTACACGGATGGTATCGCGCCGTCCCAACCTTCGCTCTCTCTCCCCCGCTACTCTCTCCTCTTCCATCCTATCATCTCTTCCCTCTGCTCAAACCTTCTCCAACCTATCTCCTGATTCTGCCTCCTCAACCCTCCTCTCCTCCCTTTCTGCATCCTTTGACTCTCTATGTCCCCTATCCTCCAGGCCGGCTCGGTCCTCCCCTCCCGCTCCGTGGCTCGACGACTCATTGCGAGCTCACAGAACAGGGCTCCGGGCAGCCGAGCGGAAATGGAGGAAAACTCGCCTCCCTGCGGACCTGGCATCCTTTCACTCCCTCCTCTCTACATTTTCCTCCTCTGTCTCTGCTGCTAAAGCCACTTTCTACCACTCTAAATTCCAAGCATCTGCCTCTAACCCTAGGAAGCTCTTTGCCACCTTCTCCTCCCTCTTGAATCCTCCTCCGCCTCCCCCCCTCCTCCCTCTCTGCAGATGACTTCGTCAACCATTTTGAAAAGAAGGTCGACGACATCCGATCCTCGTTTGCTAAGTCAAACGACACCGCTGGTTCTGCTCACACTGCCCTACCCTGTGCTCTGACCTCTTTCTCCCCTCTCTCTCCAGATGAAATCTCGCGTCTTGTGACGGCCGGCCGCCCAACAACCTGCCCGCTTGACCCTATCCCCTCCTCTCTTCTCCAGACCATTTCCGGAGACCTTCTCCCTTACCTCACATCGCTCATCAACTCATCCCTGACCGCTGGCTACGTCCCTTCCGTCTTCAAGAGAGCGAGAGTTGCACCCCTTCTGAAAAAACCTACACTCGATCCCTCCGATGTCAACAACTACAGACCAGTATCCCTTCTTTCTTTTCTCTCCAAAACTCTTGAACGTGCCGTCCTTGGCCAGCTCTCCCGCTATCTCTCTCAGAATGACCTTCTTGATCCAAATCAGTCAGGTTTCAAGACTAGTCATTCAACTGAGACTGCTCTTCTCTGTATCACGGAGGCGCTCCGCACTGCTAAAGCTAACTCTCTCTCCTCTGCTCTCATCCTTCTAGACCTATCGGCTGCCTTCGATACTGTGAACCATCAGATCCTCCTCTCCACCCTCTCCGAGTTGGGCATCTCCGGCGCGGCCCACGCTTGGATTGCGTCCTACCTGACAGGTCGCTCCTACCAGGTGGCGTGGCGAGAATCTGTCTCCTCACCACGCGCTCTCACCACTGGTGTCCCCCAGGGCTCTGTTCTAGGCCCTCTCCTATTCTCGCTATACACCAAGTCACTTGGCTCTGTCATAACCTCACATGGTCTCTCCTATCATTGCTATGCAGACGACACACAATTAATCTTCTCCTTTCCCCTTCTGATGACTAGGTGGCGAATCGCATCTCTGCATGTCTGGCAGACATATCAGTGTGGATGACGGATCACCACCTCAAGCTGAACCTCGGCAAGACGTAGCTGCTCTTCCTCCCGGGGAAGGACTGCCCGTTCCATGATCTCGCCATCACGGTTGACAACTCCATTGTGTCCTCCTCCCAGAGCGCTAAGAACCTTGGCGTGATCCTGGACAACACCCTGTCGTTCTCAACTAACATCAAGGCGGTGGCCCGTTCCTGTAGGTTCATGCTCTACAACATCCGCAGAGTACGACCCTGCCTCACACAGGAAGTGGCGCAGGTCCTAATCCAGGCACTTGTCATCTCCCGTCTGGATTACTGCAACTCGCTGTTGGCTGGGCTCCCTGCCTGTGCCATTAAACGCCTACAAGTCATCCAGAACGCCGCAGCCCGTCTGGTGTTCAACCTTCCCAAGTTCTCTCACATCACCCCGCTCCTCCGCTCTCTCCACTGGCTTCCAGTTGAAGCTCGCATCCGCTACAAGACCATGGTGCTTGCCTACGGAGCTGTGAGGGGAACGGCACCTCAGTACCTCCAGGCTCTGATCAGGCCCTACACCCAAACAAGGGCACTGCGTTCATCCACCTCTGGCCTGCTCGCCTCCCTACCACTGAGGAAGCACAGTTCCCGCTCAGCCCAGTCAAAACTGTTCGCTGCTCTGGCCCACCAATGGTGGAACAAACTCCCTCACGACGCCAGGACAGCGGAGTCAATCACCACCTTCCGGAGACACCTGAAACCCCACCTCTTTAAGGAATACCTAGGATAGGATAAAGTAATCCTTCTCACCCCCCCCCCCCCTTAAAAGATTTAGATGCACTATTGTAAAGTGGCTGTTCCACTGGATGTCATAAGGTGAATGCACCAATTTGTAAGTCGCTCTGGATAAGAGCGTCTGCTAAATGACTTAAATGTAAATGTAATGTTCAACAGCCACACCATACATTACAAATTCAGCTGCGGTCTAGAACTTTGATTTTTATCAAATACAATGCTCTTAGTTTAGAGATGTTCAGGACCAGTCTATTACTGGCCATCCATACCAAAACAGACTGCAACTCTTTGTTAAGGGTTTCGGTGACTTCGTCAGTTGTGATGGCTGATGCGTATATGGTTGAATCATCAGCATATATGGACGCACATGCTTTGATTAACGCCAGTGGCAGGTCATTTGTAAAAATAGAAAAGAGTAGAGGGCCTAGAGAGCTTCCCTGCGGTACACCACACTTTACATGTTTGACATTAGAGAAGCTTCCACTAAAGAAAGCCCTCTGAGTTATATTAGATAGATAGCTCTGTATCCACGATATGGCAGAGGTTGAAAAGCCATAACACATATGTTTTCTCAAAAACAGGTTATGGTCAATAATTTCAAAGGTTGTACTGAAATCTAACAGTACAGCTCCCACAATCTTCTTATTATCACTTTATTTCAACCAATAATCAGTCATTTGTGTCACCGCAGTACATGCTCTTCTTTTTAAGCATGCTGAAAATCTGTTGTTAATTTCTTTACGTAGAAGTAACATTGTATTTGGTCAAACACAATTTTTTCAAAACCAGTAAAGGCAGCTTTACCATTCTTGGGTAGCAGAATGATGTTGGCTTCCCTCCAGGCCTGAAGACAAAGACTTTCTTCTAGGCTCAGATAGAAGATACTGTGTGACAGATAAGAGTGGATCCTCAGTAGCTTTCCATCTATGTCTATGCCAGGAGGTTTGTCGTTATTTTACCTTTGTTTAACTAGGCAAGTCAGTTAAGAATACATTATTGTTTTCAATGACAGCCTAGAAACAGTGGGTTAACTGTCTTGTTCAGGGGCAGAACAACAGATTTTTACCTTGTCAGCTTAGGGATTTGATCTTGCAAACTTTCGGTTGCTCGTCCAACGCTCTAACCACTAGGCTACCAGTCGCCCCATCATTGATCGGTAACAATAATTCTTTCACCTCTCCCACACTAACGTTACAAAATTCAAACTTTTCTTTCATTATTAGTTTTGTACATATGAATACGATGGCTGTTCGTTGTTGACATTTCCTGTCCAAGTTTGCCCACTTTGCCAATGAAGTAATCATTAAAATAATTGGAAACATCAAATGGTTTTGTGATTAATAAGCCATCTGATTCGATGAAAGTTGGAGTTGAATTTGTCTTTCGGCCCATAATTCCATTTAAAGTTGTTTTTCTTTATATTATTGATCTTGGCTTCATAATACAGTTTCTTCTTCTTTTTGCCCCCCATCTCTTTCAACCATACAGTTTTTCAATTCCTCATCAATCCATGGAGCCTTAACAGTTCTAACAGTCAGTTTCTTAACAGGTGCCTGTTTATCAATAATTGGAAGAATCAATTTCATAAATTCATCAAGTGCAGTGTCTGGATGCTCCTCATTAATCACATCAGACCAACAAATATTTTTAACATCCACATAAGAGTGACAGTTAAATATTTTGTATGATCTCTTGTAAACTATTTTAAGCCCAGCTTTTGGAACGTTGACTTTCCTGGATATAGCCGCTATATTGTGATCACTGCATCCAATGGGTACAGCTTTAGAACAACGTTTTTCAGTTTCCTGAGGTTGAAGAGATGCTGTTGCACCTTCTTCCCACACTGTCTGAGTGGATGGACCATTTCAAGTTGTCAGTGATGTGCAATAAGAGGAACTTTTCACCCTCTCCACTGCGGCCCTGTCAATGTGGATGGGGGCGTGCCCCCTCTGCTGTCTCCTGAAGTCCATGACGTTAGGGGAGAGGTTATTTTCCTGGCACCACTCCACTAGGGCCCTCACCTCCTCACTGCAGGCTGTCTCCTCGTTGTTGGTAATCATGCCTACCATTGTTGTGTCATCTGAAAACTTGATTGAGTTGCTGACAACCGAATTTATACGGTTTTCTGGGAAACTGCTAATTCAACCTAGCTTCCTTTTCTGCTGAAAACTGGATATGGGAACTCTGCTCAGGGATGTTCTTTTATGCCTGCTAGTTTCTCTCAGTAGAGCCAATTCTACTTCTCATTTTATTTTTGTATTTTTTTTTAAACTTCAATACATCTCTCTCTTGTCTCTCTCACAGTTTGAATTCCCAACTACTGTTGTCTTGCCTCCCACCAATTATCCTCCTGTATTTTGCTCTCCCACTCTTCTTCCTCCTGTATTTCCCTCTCCCACTCCTCTTCCTCCCTCTGTGTGTGCATGCATGCTCCGTGAGAGGGTCTCTGAGAGATTGATGTTGGATCTACGCACACACTGAGAGAGCAACAGCTGGCTGAATCTGAGCTATCGATCAGGCACAGAGCATTTACACTGCCAGACTGCTGGGCCTTTGTGGATTGAGATTATTTCACAATTATTACAGGAGGCAGATGCTTGTCAGGAGATGCTCTCTGTCAAGGTTCGACTGTTGGAGTACTGCAGTCTCTCTCCCTCTCTCTCTCTCCCTCTCTCCGCATCACTCCCTCTCTTTTCTCTCTCCTTTCTCTCTCTCTCTCCCTCTCTTTCTCTCTCTCTTCCTTTCTCTTTCTTCCTCTCTTCCTTTCTCCCACTCTCTTTCTCCTTATCTCTCCCTTCACTCTCTTTCTCTCTGCATGTCTCACATTCTCCGCTTTACTTCTTTTATCTTGCAGTTTTTATCTCTGATTGGTTTGGTAAAGATGAGATACAGTATGTGTACCAAGTTATAGGTAAGAAATAAAACACTGTAAATAGTATCTTATTAAGGTCAAGTAGAATGATAAAATGTCATTCTCCAAATGGACTCTAGAAACACAGAGAAGGGACTGCATACTGCCAGTGTTATGATTATGTGGTGATATTGTCAACAATCTTTTCATTTTCTATGAAATTGAGTTTGCTCTTCTTGGCATCATTAAATAAGGTAGTTCAGATTGGCCCGATCTCAAGCTCTGATGAATGCATAATGGTTTTAAAAATAGAGAATCCGGCAAGGATTTTTGTTGTGTGTATCCCTGACGTGTGAGTTTTCGTGTGTGTGTACAACTGTGTGTGTGTGTTGTAGACGTCTAATTAAAGGTAAATTGTGTGCATTTTCACCCTCATTTAACAGATTCGATTTGGTAAAACATGTGAGCCTCAGCCTCTAACCACTGTCTGAATCATTTAACCTGAGCCCAGGTTTCCTTCCCCTGGTCAGCCCAAGTTATACCAATGATTCTCACTCACATGATGTTACAATACAGGCTCTGCTGCCCTATCTAAACGCCCATCATACACTTGTGGATCAATGACCACATCAAAGAGTATGGTTGTGAATGTACAGTACAGAATGTACAGTACAGTGGTCTGCAGGAGTGCATTACTGGGTATGGGTGTGTGCTGTAGAGGAGTTTCAGAGCAGTATGAGTGTACGTGTACATGTGTGTAGATGTGTGTGTGATCTCTGCGTGTATAATGACAAAATAGAGAGGCCCGTCACCGTACTGTTGTACGGTCTGATAGAGCTTTCTGGTAGGTGCTTAAGTGACATACCACTCAGTTCTATTTCTCTCAGCTGAAACATATCCTCCTGAAGATGAGGGGAAAGGGTGAGGAGAAGTCAGGGAAGGGAGAGGGATTAATTGCTCACCAAGGAGAGGAAGATAACATCATATGTTTAAAACCCGTCACAACTAATCCTGCCAATTCGTGGGCCAGAATAATGAAAATGGAGGAAGAAATAATATCTCTCTCTCATATATGTATATATATATTTCAGCCCCCAGTTCTCAGAGAGAGAAAGTGTATTATATGTTTGTGGTGAGTTATGTGTGTTTGTGTCTGTACATAAACTGGATGTGGTGTCTGTGACTGTTTTTGAATGAGGAAGTACTGTATGTTCATGTTAGGTACCTCATGCCTATAACCACTCCTTGCGCTACCTCTCCCCTCAACATCTACATTCCCCTCCCCCTCACTCCAGTCCAAACATACCCCTCTCTACCTCCACGACCAACACCTGTCGTTCTCAACCATCATCCCCTCCCTCCACCCTTGCACCAGCAGCATTCCCCTCTTACCCCTGTCATTTCTCTGTCATAGATGCTCACCCGCTCATGTTCCTCAAGGCTTCAAATTTAATTTGGTTTCAATCTGGTGTAATTGCTTTGAGAGGTGGGTGCGTTTGCATGTTGGGTTCTCTTTCCTCTGCTGGTGCAAGGGTGGAGTGTGTGCGTGTGTGTGTGGAGTGTTGTGTAGTGTGTGTGAACATCTCAAACAATAGCCCGGGCGGACACAGACTGTCACTGATACACTTTGTCAAACAGCAGCAGCTGTCAATGCTTTCAGGCTCACACACAATGGTTCTTTCAGACAGCATACATACATACACCTTTCCCTTACATTGGGAAATAGGAAGGGAAATAACATAGGTACAAGACATGGTGAAATATCTCTCATCGGTAACTCCTCATGACCTTCAGTTGAATATGTAACCATTTCATTATCCTATCAGGAATTCTAGGGCAACATGGAGGATGATTGAAGTAAAGGGCACAGAATGTGTGGCTCAAATAAACAGTCTGCCCTTGAGCTTCAGGCGATGGTGAGGTGAGAGGAGGAGGGCGGTTAAGCTGATGGACTGAGATAACATCATTTTGATAGTGAATTCTTTATTTGCCCTTTCCTTTTGCAGCCACGCTATGTATTATAGTGCATCTGCCTTGTTGCTTATGATGAGGTCGCCTGCTAAATGTATACATGTAAATGTCTATGTGTGTATAATTAATTGCATGTTTATTAGTAAGAGTCCTCTAGAGCGCTGATTGTGTGTGGTGAGTGTGTGATGTGAACATGTCTTTGTGAGGCATGTGGGTGTGCAATATTTGCCTATGTGAGCAGGGGTGATTGAGACAGATTGTCACACTGTGTGTATGCAGTCACAATGTCCTATCTCTCCCACACATTGGCTCCTATAAAACACCTTTGGGGGATTTCAACCAGTATCATTGTCGACCTGTTCATGCGTGGTGCATGTGTGTACTACTGCTGGGAGGACAGCTCATAATAATGACAGGAACGGAGTCAATGGAATGGCATCAAACACATGGAAACCATGTGAAACCACGTGTTTGATGTTTTTAATACCGTTCCATTCATTCCACTCTATCACCACGAGATCATCCTCCCAATTAAGGTGCCACCAACCTCCTGTGGTGTATGTATAGAAGTGTGTGTGAGTGTGCGTCTGTCTCTCTCTCCTTAAATCTGCTGTCACTCCTGTCTGTCCCTCTCTCTCCTTCAATCTGCTGTCGCTCCTGTCTGTCCCTCTCTCTCCTCTGATCTGCTGTCGCTCCTGTCTGTCCCTCTCTCTCCTCTGATCTGCTGTCGCTCCTGTCTGTCCCTCTCTCTCCTCTGATCTACTGTCACTCCTGTCTGTCCCTCTCTCTCCTCTGATCTGCTGTCGCTCCTGTCTGTCCCTCTCTCTCCTCTGATCTGCTGTCGCTCCTGTCTGTCCCTCTCTCTCCTCTGATCTACTGTCACTCCTGTCTGTCCCTCTCTCTCCTCTGATCTGCTGTCGCTCCTGTCTGTCCCTCTCTCTCCTCTGATCTACTGTCACTCCTGTCTGTCCCTCTCTCTCCTTCAATCTGCTGTCGCTCCTGTCTGTCCCTCTCTCTCCTTCAATCTGCTGTCGCTCCTGTCTGTCCCTCTCTCTCCTCTGATCTACTGTCACTCCTGTCTGTCCCTCTCTCTCCTCTGATCTGCTGTCGCTCCTGTCTGTCCCTCTCTCTCCTCTGATCTACTGTCACTCCTGTCTGTCCCTCTCTCTCCTTCAATCTGCTGGTGCTCCTGTCTGTCCCTCTCTCTCCTCTGATCTACTGTCACTCCTGTCTGTCCCTCTCTCTCCTCTGATCTGCTGTCGCTCCTGTCTGTCCCTCTCTCTCCTCTGATCTGCTGTCGCTCCTGTCTGTCCCTCTCTCTCCTCTGATCTACTGTCACTCCTGTCTGTCCCTCTCTCTCCTCTGATCTACTGTCACTCCTGTCTGTCCCTCTCTCTCCTTCAATCTGCTGTCGCTCCTGTCTGTCCCTCTCTCTCCTCTGATCTGCTGTCGCTCCTGTCTGTCTCTCCTCTGATCCCTCTGTCTCCTCTGATCTGCTGTCGCTCCTGTCTGTCCCTCTCTCTCCTCTGATCTGCTGTCGCTCCTGTCTGTCCCTCTCTCTCCTCTGATCTACTGTCACTCCTGTCTGTCCCTCTCTCTCCTCTGATCTACTGTCACTCCTGTCTGTCCCTCTCTCTCCTTCAATCTGCTGTCGCTCCTGTCTGTCCCTCTCTCTCCTCTGATCTGCTGTCGCTCCTGTCTGTCCCTCTCTCTCCTCTGATCTACTGTCACTCCTGTCTGTCCCTCTCTCTCCTTCAATCTGCTGTCGCTCCTGTCTGTCCCTCTCTCTCCTTCAATCTGCTGTCGCTCCTGTCTGTCCCTCTCTCTCCTCTGATCTACTGTCACTCCTGTCTGTCCCTCTCTCTCCTCTGATCTGCTGTCGCTCCTGTCTGTCCCTCTCTCTCCTCTGATCTACTGTCACTCCTGTCTGTCCCTCTCTCTCCTTCAATCTGCTGGTGCTCCTGTCTGTCCCTCTCTCTCCTCTGATCTACTGTCACTCCTGTCTGTCCCTCTCTCTCCTCTGATCTGCTGTCGCTCCTGTCTGTCCCTCTCTCTCCTCTGATCTGCTGTCGCTCCTGTCTGTCCCTCTCTCTCCTCTGATCTACTGTCACTCCTGTCTGTCCCTCTCTCTCCCCTCTCTCTCCTCTGATCTACTGTCACTCCTGTCTGTCCCTCTCTCTCCTTCAATCTCTGCTGTCTGCTCCTGTCTGTCCCTCTCTCTCCTCTGATCTGCTGTCGCTCCTGTCTGTCCCTCTCTCTCCTCTGATCTACTGTCACTCCTGTCTGTCCCTCTCTCTCCTTCAATCTGCTGTCTGTGCTCCTGTCTGTCCCTCTCTCTCCTTGATCTGCTGTCGCTCCTGTCTGTCCTCTCTCTCTCCTCTGATCTACTGTCTGTCTCCTGTCTGTCCCTCTCTCTCCTCTGATCTGCTGTCGCTCCTGTCTGTCCCTCTCTCTCCTCTGATCTACTGTCACTCCTGTCTGTCCCTCTCTCTCCTTCAATCTGCTGGTGCTCCTGTCTGTCCCTCTCTCTCCTCTGATCTGCTGTCTCTCCTGTCTGTCTCTCTCTCCTTAAATCTGCTGTCACTCCTGTCTGTCCCTCTCTCTCCTCTGATCTGCTGTCGCTCCTGTCTGTCCCTCTCTCTCCTCTGATCTGCTGTCGCTCCTGTCTGTCCCTCTCTCTCCTCTGATCTACTGTCACTCCTGTCTGTCCCTCTCTCTCCTTCAATCTGCTGGTGCTCCTGTCTGTCCCTCTCTCTCCTCTGATCTGCTGTCTCTCCTGTCTGTCTCTCTCTCCTTAAATCTGCTGTCACTCCTGTCTGTCCCTCTCTCTCCTCTGATCTACTGTCACTCCTGTCTGTCCCTCTCTCTCCTCTGATCTGCTGTCGCTCCTGTCTGTCCCTCTCTCTCCTCTGATCTACTGTCACTCCTGTCTGTCCCTCTCTCTCCTCTGATCTACTGTCACTCCTGTCTGTCCCTCTCTCTCCTTCAATCTGCTGTCGCTCCTGTCTGTCCCTCTCTCTCCTCTGATCTGCTGTCGCTCCTGTCTGTCCCTCTCTCTCCTCTGATCTACTGTCACTCCTGTCTGTCCCTCTCTCTCCTTCAATCTGCTGTCGCTCCTGTCTGTCCCTCTCTCTCCTCTGATCTGCTGTCGCTCCTGTCTGTCCCTCTCTCTCCTCTGATCTGCTGTCTCTCCTGTCTGTCTCTCTCTCCTTAAATCTGCTGTCACTCCTGTCTGTCCCTCTCTCTCCTTCAATCTGCTGTCGCTCCTGTCTGTCCCTCTCTCTCCTCTGATCTGCTGTCGCTCCTGTCTGTCCCTCTCTCTCCTCTGATCTGCTGTCGCTCCTGTCTGTCCCTCTCTCTCCTCTGATCTGCTGTCGCTCCTGTCTGTCCCTCTCTCTCCTCTGATCTGCTGTCGCTCCTGTCTGTCCCTCTCTCTCCTCTGATCTGCTGTCACTCCTGTCTGTCCCTCTCTCTCCTTCATCTACTGTCACTCCTGTCTGTCCCTCTCTCTCCTCTGATCTGCTGGTGCTCCTGTCTGTCCCTCTCTCTCCTCTGATCTGCTGTCTCTCCTGTCTGTCTCTCTCTCCTTAAATCTGCTGTCACTCCTGTCTGTCCCTCTCTCTCCTCTGATCTACTGTCACTCCTGTCTGTCCCTCTCTCTCCTCTGATCTGCTGTCTGTCCCTCGCTCCTGTCTGTCCCTCTCTCTCCTCTGATCTACTGTCACTCCTGTCTGTCCCTCTCTCTCCTTCAATCTGCTGGTGCTCCTGTCTGTCCCTCTCTCTCCTCTGATCTGCTGTCTCTCCTGTCTGTCTCTCTCTCCTTAAATCTGCTGTCACTCCTGTCTGTCCCTCTCTCTCCTCTGATCTACTGTCACTCCTGTCTGTCCCTCTCTCTCCTCTGATCTGCTGTCTCTCCTGTCTGTCTCTCTCTCCTTAAATCTGCTGTCACTCCTGTCTGTCCCTCTCTCTCCTCTGATCTACTGTCACTCCTGTCTGTCCCTCTCTCTCCTCTGATCTGCTGTCGCTCCTGTCTGTCCCTCTCTCTCCTCTGATCTACTGTCACTCCTGTCTGTCCCTCTCTCTCCTCTGATCTACTGTCACTCCTGTCTGTCCCTCTCTCTCCTTCTGATCTGCTGTCGCTCCTGTCTGTCCCTCTCTCTCCTCTGATCTGCTGTCGCTCCTGTCTGTCCCTCTCTCTCCTCTGATCTGCTGTCACTCCTGTCTGTCCCTCTCTCTCCTTCAATCTGCTGTCGCTCCTGTCTGTCCCTCTCTCTCCTCTGATCTGCTGTCGCTCCTGTCTGTCCCTCTCTCTCCTCTGATCTGCTGTCTCTCCTGTCTGTCCCTCTCTCTCCTTGATCTGCTGTCACTCCTCTCTGTCCCTCTCTCTCCTCTGATCTGCTGTCGCTCCTGTCTGTCCCTCTCTCTCCTCTGATCTGCTGTCGCTCCTGTCTGTCCCTCTCTCTCCTCTGATCTGCTGTCGCTCCTGTCTGTCCCTCTCTCTCCTCTGATCTGCTGTCGCTCCTGTCTGCTGTGCTCCTGTCTGTCCCTCTCTCTCCTCTGATCTGCTGTCGCTCCTGTCTGTCCCTCTCTCTCCTCTGATCTGCTGTCGCTCCTGTCTGTCCCTCTCTCTCCTCTGATCTGCTGTCACTCCTGTCTGTCCCTCTCTCTCCTCTGTTCTGCTGTCGCTCCTGTCTGTCCCGGTCTCTCTCTCTCCTCTGTTCTGCTGTCACCCCTCTCTCCTCTCTCTCTCTCTCTCTCTCTCTCTCTCTCTCTCTCTCTCTCTCTCTCTCTCTCTCTCTCTCTCTCTCTCGCTCTCTCTTTCTCTGCCTCTGCACAGCCTCTCTCCCTCTCTTTCTCTCTCTCTTTCTTTCTCACTCTCTTTCTCTGCCTCTGCCTCTGCACAGCCTCTCTCCCTCTCTTTCTCACTCTCTTTCTCTGCCTCTGCCTCTGCACAGCCTCTCTCTCTCTTTCAGGAAGATGCAGGTGCCAGCAGCAAACAAAAACAAGCAGGTCAACTAGATACTCAAGCAGATCTGTTAACAAATGTAGAACAGACAAAAAGAGCAGCCTCATGCTCGTTTTTGTGTTGTAATGTCAGAGGCTTTTTACCAGATGTGTTTCAGCCAGGCAGCAGGTTTTGTTTTCAATTTGCTCTCTTTTTCTCTCTGTCTCCGTCACCTGCAAGGTCGATACATGAATAGCAACCTGCTGGGCCGGGTGGAAAACAACAACTATGTCTGGGACTTGTTTTAAAATGGTGCCCTTGGGCACTCTCACTATGATGCCAGTTACGCTAGATTGTCATGTGAATATTATGCAATCTGCATAAGAGACTGACTTGGTTGCCAATCAAAGGTTGTTCATGATGACATAGCGCACATAAAAACACTTTTGCTCTTACGTTTCCATGTACTGAATAAAAACTATGAGTTCAAAGTGTTTCCATTGCATTTTCCACTGTACCGATAGTGTTTTTGTAACAGTATACTTTTAAACCGTCCCCTCGCCCATACCCGGGCGCGAACCAGGGACCTTCTGCACACAACGACAACAGTCACCCTCGAAGCATCGTTACCCATCGCTCCACAAAAGCCGCGGCCCTTGCAGAGCAAGGGGAATTACTACTTCAAGGTCTCAGAGCAAGTGACGTAACCGATTGAAACGCTATTTAGCGCACACCGCTAACTAAGCTAGCCGTTTCACATCCGTTACATTTTCATACAAACTGCTTCGATAAATGGCTAACTTGGGCATGGGAAACTCTAGACAACAGTTCACATGCTCTATAGACAACAGTTGGCACGCTCTCTAGACAACAGTTGGCGTGCTCTATAGACAACAGTTGGCGCGCTCTATAGACAACAGTTGGCGTGCTCTATAGACAACAGTTGGCGCGCTCTCTAGACAACAGTTGGCGTGCTCTATAGACAACAGTTGGCGCGCTCTATAGACAACAGTTGGCGTGCTCTCTAGACAACAGTTGGCGTGCTCTAGACAACAGTTGGCGTGCTCTCTAGACAACAGTTGGCGTGCTCTCTAGACAACAGTTGGCGTGCTCTCTAGACAACAGTTGGCGTGCTCTCTAGACAACAGTTGGCGTGCTCTCTAGACAACAGTTGGCGCGCTCTATAGACAACAGTTGGCGTGCTCTCTAGACAACAGTTGGCGTGCTCTCTAGACAACAGTTGGCGTGCTCTCTAGACAACAGTTGGCGTGCTCTCTAGACAACAGTTGGCGTGCTCTCTAGACAACAGTTGGCGTGCTCTCTAGACAACAGTTGGCATGCTCTCTAGACAACAGTTGGCGTGCTCTCTAGACAACAGTTGGCTCGCTCTCTAGACAACAGTTGGCCTGCTCTCTAGACAACAGTTCACATGCTCTCTAGACAACAGTTCACATGCTCTCTAGACAACAGTTCACATGCTCTCTAGACAACAGTTCACATGCTCTCTAGACAACAGTTCACATGCTCTCTAGACAACAGTTCACATGCTCTCTAGACAACAGTTCACATGCTCTCTAGACAACAGTTGGCATGCTCTCTAGACAACAGCATGCTCGCTCTCTAGACAACAGTTGGCATGCTCTCTAGACAACAGTTCACATGCTCTCTAGACAACAGTTCACATGCTCTCTAGACAACAGTTCACATGCTCTCTAGACAACAGTTCACATGCTCTCTAGACAACAGTTCACATGCTCTCTAGACAACAGTTCACATGCTCTCTAGACAACAGTTCACATGCTCTCTAGACAACAGTTCACGTGCTCTCTAGACAACAGTTCACATGCTCTCTAGACAACAGTTCACATGCTCTCTAGACAACAGTTCACATGCTCTCTAGACAACAGTTGGCGTGCTCTCTAGACAACAGTTGGCATGCTCTCTAGACAACAGTTGGCGTGCTCTCTAGACAACAGTTGGCGTGCTCTCTAGACAACAGTTCACATGCTCTCTAGACAACAGTTCACATGCTCTCTAGATAACAGTTCACATGCTCTCTAGACAACAGTTGGCTCGCTCTCTAGACAACAGTTGGCGTGCTCTCTAGACAACAGTTGGCGTGCTCTCTAGACAACAGTTGGCTCGCTCTCTAGACAACAGTTGGCCTGCTCTCTAGACAACAGTTCACATGCTCTCTAGACAACAGTTCACATGCTCTCTAGACAACAGTTCACATGCTCTCTAGACAACAGTTCACATGCTCTCTAGATAACAGTTCACATGCTCTCTAGACAACAGTTCACATGCTCTCTAGACAACAGTTCACATGCTCTCTAGACAACAGTTCACATGCTCTCTAGACAACATGTTAGACAACAGCATGCTCTCTAGACAACAGTTCACATGCTCTCTAGACAACAGTTCACATGCTCTCTAGACAACAGTTCACATGCTCTCTAGACAACAGTTCACATGCTCTCTAGACAACAGTTCACATGCTCTCTAGACAACAGTTCACATTGACAACGTGCTCTCTAGACAACAGTTGGCATGCTCTCTAGACAACAGTTAGGCATGCTCTCTAGACAACAGTTTCTCATAGACAACAGTTCATGACTCTCTAGACAACAGTTCACATGCTCTCTAGACAACAGTTCACATGCTCTCTAGACAACAGTTGGCATGCTCTCTAGACAACAGTTAGACAACAGCACATGCTCTCTAGACAACAGTTCACATGCTCTCTAGACAACCGTTCACATGCTCTCTAGACAACAGTTCACATGCTCTCTAGACAACAGTTGGCATGCTCTCTAGACAACAGTTGGCGTGCTCTATAGACAACAGTTCACATGCTCTCTAGACAACAGTTCACATGCTCTCTAGACAACAGTTGACATGCTCTATAGACAACAGTTCACATGCTCTCTAGACAACAGTTCACATGCTCTCTAGACAACAGTTGGCATGCTCTCTAGACAACAGTTCACATGCTCTCTAGACAACAGTTCACATGCTCTCTAGACAACAGTTCACGTGCTCTCTAGACAACAGTTCACATGCTCTCTAGACAACAGTTCACATGCTCTATAGACAACAGTTCACATGCTCTCTAGACAACAGTTCACATGCTCTATAGGCAACAGTTCACATGCTCTCTAGACAGCAGTTCACGTGCTCTCTAGACAACAGTTCACATGCTCTATAGGCAACAGTTCACATGCTCTCTAGACAACAGTTCACATGCTCTATAGACAACAGTTCAATGCTCTATAGACAACAGTTCACATGCTCTCTAGACAAAACAGTTTCACGTGCTCTATAGACTACAGTTCACATGCTCTATAGACAACAGTTGGAATGTTCTATAGACAACAGTTCACGTGCTCTCTAGACAACAGTTCACATGCTCTATAGACAACAGTTCACATGCTCTATAGACAACAGTTCACATGCTCTATAGACAACAGTTCACATGCTCTCTAGACAACAGTTGGAATGCTCTATAGACAACAGTTAGCATGCTCTATAGACAACAGTTCACATGCTCTATAGACAACAGTTCACATGCTCTCTAGACAACAGTTCACGTGCTCTCTAGACAACAGTTCACATGCTCTCTAGAAAACAGTTCACATGCTCTCTAGACAACTGTTCACATGCTCTCTAGACAACAGTTCACATGCTCTCTAGACAACAGTTGGCGTGCTCTCTAGACAACAGTTGGCGTGCTCTCTAGACAACAGTTCACATGCTCTCTAGACAACAGTTGGCGTGCTCTCTAGACAACAGTTCACATGCTCTATAGACAACAGTTCACATGCTCTATAGACAACAGTTCACATGCTCTCTAGACAACAGTTGGCGTGCTCTCTAGACAACAGTTGGAATGCTCTCTAGACAACAGTTGGCGTGCTCTCTAGACAACAGTTGGAATGCTCTATAGACAACAGTTCACATGCTCTCTAGACAACAGTTGGCATGCTCTATAGACAACAGTTCACATGCTCAGTTGGAATGCTCTATAGACAACAGTTGGCATGCTCTATAGACAACAGTTCACATGCTCTATAGACAACAGTTGGCCTGCTCTCTAGACAACAGTTCACATGCTCTCTAGACAACAGTTCACATGCTCTCTAGACAACAGTTCACATGCTCTCTAGACAACAGTTCACATGCTCTCTAGACAACAGTTCACATGCTCTCTAGACAACAGTTCACATGCTCTATAGACAACAGTTCACATGCTCTCTAGACAACAGTTCACATGCTCTATAGACAACAGTTCACATGCTCTCTAGACAACAGTTCACATGCTCTCTAGACAACAGTTCACATGCTCTATAGACAACAGTTCACATGCTCTATAGACAACAGTTCACATGCTCTCTAGACAACAGTTCATGCTCTATAGACAACAGTTCACATCTCTATAGACAACAGTTCACATGCTCTCTAGACAACAGTTCACATGCTCTATAGACACCAGTTCACATGCTCTCTAGACAACAGTTCACATGCTCTCTAGACAACAGTTCACATGCTCTATAGACAACAGTTCACATGCTCTCTAGATAACAGTTCACATGCTCTCTAGACAACAGTTGGCATGCTCTATAGACAACAGTTGGCATGCTCTCTAGACAACAGTTGGCAACAGTGCTCTCTAGACAACAGTTGGCATGCTCTCTAGACAACAGTTCACATGCTCTCTAGACAACAGTTCACATGCTCTCTAGATAACAGTTCACATGCTCTCTAGACAACAGTTCACAGTTAGACAACAGTTCACATGCTCTATAGACAACAGTTGGCGTGCTCTCTAGACAACAGTTCACGTGCTCTCTAGACAACAGTTGGCATGCTCTCTAGACAACAGTTGCTCCTGCAGTTCATGCTCTATAGACAACAGTTCACATCTATAGACAACAGTTCATGCTCTATAGACAACAGTTCACATGCTCTCTAGACAACAGTTCACATGCTCTAGACAACAGTTCACATGCTCTATAGACAACAGTTCACATGCTCTCTAGACAACAGTTCACATGCTCTATAGACAACAGTTCACATGCTCTCTAGACAACAGTTCACATATAGACAACAGTTCTCTAGATAACAGTTCACATGCTCTCTAGACAACAGTTCACATGCTCTCTAGACAACAGTTGGCATGCTCTCTAGACAACAGTTCACATGCTCTCTAGATAACAGTTCACATGCTCTCTAGACAACAGTTCACATGCTCTCTAGACAACAGTTCACATGCTCTCTAGACAACAGTTCACATGCTCTCTAGACAACAGTTGGCATGCTCTCTAGACAACAGTTGGCATGCTCTCTAGACAACAGTTGGCGTGCTCTCTAGACAACAGTTCACATGCTCTCTAGACAACAGTTCACATGCTCTCTAGATAACAGTTCACATGCTCTCTAGACAACAGTTGGCATGCTCTCTAGACAACAGTTGGCGTGCTCTCTAGACAACAGTTCACATGCTCTCTAGACAACCGTTCACATGCTCTCTAGACAACAGTTCACATGCTCTCTAGACAACAGTTGGCATGCTCTCTAGACAACAGTTGGCGTGCTCTATAGACAACAGTTCACATGCTCTCTAGACAACAGTTCACATGCTCTCTAGACAACAGTTGCTCTATAGACACAGTTGGAATGCTCTATAGACAACAGTTCACATGCTCTCTAGACAACAGTTCACATGCTCTCTAGACAACAGTTCACATGCTCTCTAGACAACAGTTCACATGCTCTCTAGACAACAGTTCACATGCTCTCTAGACAACAGTTCATGCTCTATAGACAACAGTTCATGCTCTATAGACAACAGCTCTCTAGACAACAGTTCACATGCTCTCTAGACAACAGTTCACATGCTCTATAGACAACAGTTCACATGCTCTCTAGACAACAGTTCACATGCTCTATAGGCAACAGTTCACATGCTCTCTAGACAACAGTTCACGTGCTCTCTAGACAACAGTTCACATGCTCTATAGGCAACAGTTCACATGCTCTCTAGACAACAGTTCACATGCTCTATAGACAACAGTTCACATGCTCTATAGACAACAGTTCACATGCTCTCTAGACGACAGTTTGCGTGCTCTATAGACTACAGTTCACATGCTCTATAGACAACAGTTGGAATGTTCTATAGACAACAGTTCACGTGCTCTCTAGACAACAGTTCACATGCTCTATAGACAACAGTTCACATGCTCTATAGACAACAGTTCACATGCTCTATAGACAACAGTTCACATGCTCTCTAGACAACAGTTGGAATGCTCTATAGACAACAGTTAGCATGCTCTATAGACAACAGTTCACATGCTCTATAGACAACAGTTCACATGCTCTCTAGACAACAGTTCACGTGCTCTCTAGACAACAGTTCACATGCTCTCTAGACAACAGTTCACATGCTCTCTAGACAACAGTTCACATGCTCTCTAGACAACAGTTCACATGCTCTCTAGACAACAGTTCACATGCTCTCTAGACAACAGTTCACATGCTCTATAGACAACAGTTCACATGCTCTATAGACAACAGTTCACATGCTCTATAGACAACAGTTCACATACTCTATAGACAACAGTTCACATGCTCTCTAGACAACAGTTCACGTGCTCTATAGACAACAGTTGGAATGCTCTATAGACTACAGTTCACGTGCTCTCTAGACAACAGTTCACATGCTCTATAGTCAACAGTTCACATGCTCTCTAGACAACAGTTCACGTGCTCTCTAGACAACAGTTCACATGCTCTATCGACAACAGTTCACATGCTCTCTAGACAACAGTTCACATGCTCTATAGACAACAGTTCACATGCTCTCTAGACAACAGTTCACATGCTCTCTAGACAACAGTTCACATGCTCTCTAGACAACAGTTGGCGTGCTCTCTAGACAACAGTTCACATGCTCTATAGACAACAGTTCACGTGCTCTCTTGACAACAGTTCACATGCTCTATAGACAACAGTTCACATGCTCTCTAGACAACAGTTCACATGCTCTATAGACAACAGTTCACGTGCTCTCTAGACAACAGTTCACATGCTCTATAGACAACAGTTCACATGCTCTATAGACAACAGTTCACGTGCTCTCTAGACAACAGTTCACATGCTCTCTAGACAACAGTTCACATGCTCTATAGACAACAGTTCACATGCTCTCTAGACAACCGTTGGAATGCTCTATAGACAACAGTTCACATGCTCTCTAGACAACCGTTGGCGCGCTCTCTAGACAACAGTTGGCATGCTCTCTAGACAACAGTTCACATGCTCTCTAGACAACAGTTCACATGCTCTCTAGACAACAGTTGGCGTGCTCTCTAGACAACAGTTGGCGCGCTCTCTAGAACAGTTGGCGCGCTCTCTAGATAACAGTTGGCATGCTCTCTAGACAACAGTTGGCATGCTCTCTAGACAACAGTTGGCATGCTCTCTAGACAACAGTTGGCATTACTTGCATAAAAACTGTGTGTGTGTGTGTGTGTGTGTGTGTGTGTGTGTGTGTGTGTGTGTGTGTGTGTGTGTGTGTGTGTGTGTGTGTGTGTGTGCTACCTACCTGATCTGGTGTTCAATGTGTGTGGCTGTTCCCTCTTCCTCTGTGCTGTGCATCTGTTTGTAACGACAGTGCTTCTTTCTTCTTCCTGTTGTAACTATGACGATGGTGCCTGGGTTGTGTGTGTGTGTGTGTGGGGCTCTGTGTGTGTGTGTGTTTTCACAATAAGCTCTCAATGTCTTACCTTAGAATTAGACGTTAAGGCAGGGGTTCGCACAACCCCATTTTGATATCTGAAAATTCTCACGACCCCACCCATGTACAATAAAAAAAGGAATTTTAACAGACAATGGTTTCTTTTTTATTTGGGGCAATGGCAGTCAATTGAAAAACATTTGAACAGTATTTCTGATTGTCAACCCAACTCACCATGACATATTTTTAATGTGGGGCGATGACAGGCAGTTGAAAATGAGTCTGACATAATGGAGCTTATTTCACCACCACTAATGAGATGGGTGTGCTTGTTGCCTAGGAACTTCTCTAAGTCAGGGGGCGTGGTCGACAGTGTGCATCTAATTTCTGCTGTTGCATCCAACCTGGATGAGCTGGCGAAGGGTAGTCTACCATTAGTTTTATGGTGCTTTCAAGACAACTGGGAACTCTGAAAATACAAGGTCATGACATTACTTATCTTTAGGTCTGATAGTCAGAACTCTAGAAAGAGCCCAGAGTTCCCGAGTTGTATTTCTGTGTTGATGACCGTTCAAAAAAAAAAAAATCCCAGTCTGAGCTCGTTTCTTTCCCGTGTTCCCAGTTGTCTTGAACGCACTGAAGTCGGAAGTTGGAAAAAAACTCCTCCGTAGTGACAGTGAATGTGTTGTCTGCTGCATTCAGTCACATGACAGCTCGAGCCAGGATCACAGTCAAATGGATTGGGAAGTTGGTCAGTACCAACGTGCTCTTCCAAGCGTTGGATGTGAGCAGTCATCACTCTTTTAGGACACTTAATGTTGCTGTTTTCTGTTATTTTCTTTTCGTTACACAGAAAGTCAACCAAGTCTGTTTTTTTTTACAACCATTGTGAATGACAACAGTTCCTCTCTCAATGCAAAAATATATCCTACACTCCCCCTCGATAACCACCAAGCCTCGGTGTGAAAAAGAACATTGTCATGCTCAAATCCCATATCTCCACATCGTGGAGGGGGCGCGCAGTGGATGTGATTTGATGTAGTTTACAATTGAAGTTACCTGCTGCAGTATATCTCTGAGTTCTGTGCTCAGCTCTTTTGCCGCTAGTTGCTCTCGGTGTATCGTACAATGTGTCCATATGGCAGAGGCAGACACATTCAGAACTAGCAGGCAGAGGCCTGCCCTCTCCCGCCATGGATGGAGCCCCATCTGTGCAAAAGAACCCACCATTCGATCCCATGGAATCTGTTTTTGTCAATATAGTCACGCAGCACACTATGCCGTTTTATGCTCGAGAATCGTGAGACTGAACAATATGTCAATGCCTGGGCATCTCTGCCCACACAGCTAATGTCCATTTGGAGAGCATAAGCTGGGGTGTTTTTGAGTCGTCCAGTCAGAGTTTCCTCTTGATTGCTTTTAATAGCATACATTCTTTGTTTAACAGTGTTTTCTGACAAAGGTATTGATGTGAGTTTCTGTGCCTCTGCCTCCCCACACATTGTTTTCACCGTATCAATTGCGTCCAGTAATATCAACGTCTCTGCAATAGTGTGGTTTCATAGCGTAGCAGGCCTAGCCTTTCACCGTGGGAATGATTCAAGTGCAATGCTCAAGTGTGCCCTTTTCCTGTGATCTAAGGGCACTGGCACTCTCTGGTTGAATTTGATCTTTTATATATGAATCGTTATCACTTCTATTATTCTATTACGATGATTTTGAAATGTGCAAAGACAATATTATAATATCTATATATTTTTGTATATAAACTTAGCAAAAAAATAAATCCTTTTTCAGGACCCTGTCTTTCAAAGATAATTCATAAAAATCCAAATAACTTCACAGATCTTCCTTGTAAAGGGTTTAAACACTGTTTCCCATGCTTGTTCAATGAACCATAAACAGTTCATGAACATGCACCTCTGGAACGGCCGTTAAGACACTAACAGCTTACAGATTGTAGGTCACAGTTATTAAAACTTAGGACACTAAAGAGGCCTTTCTACTGGCTCGGAAAAACACCCTGCTCATCTGCGTGAACATGCCTTAGGCATGCTGCAAGGAGGCATGAGGACTGCAGATGTGTCCAGGGCAATAAATTGTAATGTCCATACTGTGAGACACCTAAGACAGTGCTACAGGGAGACAGGGTGGACAGCTGATCGTCCTCACAGTGGCAGACCACGTGTAAAAACACCGGCATAACAATGGTACATCCGAGCATCACACCTGCGGGACAGGTACAGGATGGCAACAACAACTGCCCGAGTTACACCAGGAACGCACATCAGTGCTCAGACTGTCCGCAATAGGCTGAGAGAGGCTGGACTGAGGACTTGTAGGCCTGTTGTAAGGCAGATCCTCACCAGACATCACCAGGCACAAACCCACCGTCGCTGGACCAGACAGGACTGACAAAAAGTGCTCTTCACCTGCGAGTCGCGGTTTTGTCTCACCAGGGGTGATGGTCGGATTCGCGTTTATCGTCGAAGGAATGAGCGTCACACCGAGGCATGTACTCTGGAGCGGGATCGATTTGGAGATGGAGGGTCTGTCATGGTCTGCGACTGTGTGTCACAGCATCATCGGACTGAGCTTGTTGTCATTGCAGGCAATCTCAATGCTGTGCGTTACAGGACAGACATCCTCCTCCCTCATGTGGTACCCTTCCTGCAGGCTCATCCTGACATGACACTCCAGCATGACAATGCCACTAGCCATGCTGCTCGTTCTGTGCGTGATTCCCTACAAGAAAAGAATGTCAGTGTTCTGCCACGGCCAGCGAAGAGCCCGGATCTCAATCTCATTGAGCACGTCTGGGACCTGTTGGATCAGAGGGTGAGGGCTAGGACCATTCCCCCCAGAAATGTCTGGGAACTTGCAGGCGCCTTGGTGGAAGAGTGGGGTAACATCTCACAGCAAGAACTGGCAAATCTGGTGCAGTCCATGAGGAGATGCACTGCAGTATTTAATGCATTGGAGCTAGGTTAGGAAGGGCACTGTACCACTCATTGATATTAATAGAGTTGTTTTTGGTATTCATCCAGATGAATTTGCAGACAATTAATTAATTGAATTCCAGACTGTAGTTGCTCTATTGAATGATTATTAGGACCACGATGACCTGCTCTTAGAGGACTTTGTGAAATGGTGTGATGATTCTGTTGCTTAGTTCCAAAGGTTTTGTGGATTGATGAGGAAAATGTGTGTTCTTGCGGAACTACACATCTCACATGGAAAAAGACTACATCTCCCAATAGCCCATGTGGCCTGGCAGGAAATATGTGTGTTTTGGGAGATAGCTGGCAGCAGGTTCTGCTCTGGAGGGAGTACAGCTATGACCGGAATGAACTTTTTTGTAGCAGGTTAGGAGAATTAACGTGGCAGGTTAGGAGACTTAGGTTGAAGTTAGGAAAAGGGTTAGGTTAAGGGTTAGCTAAAATGCTCTCCTAACTTGCTACGACAAGTAACTTCCGGTCGTATCTGCACTCCCTCTAGTCACAACTCTGGCAGCTCTTCCTGATTGGGGGACTATTCTATGCAAGTCTGTTGGGCCAGCTACAGTTGGTGGATTCATACTGGAGGCAGAATGGGATGTGATTAGCCACCCTATGGCATGGCTACTGGGTTGGATATCTTATCAGAATATGCTTTTACACCTGCATTGTTTGCTGTTTGGGGTTTTAGGCTGGGTTTCTGTACAGCACTTTGAGATATCAGCTGATGTACGAAGGGCTATATAAATAAATTTGATTTGATTTGATTTGATGTTTCATAATAGTTTAGGTCTGGTAGTTTCAGTGAGGCTGATGAGTAAGTGCTATATTAATATGGTCTTGAGATAAAACAGGTCCAACAGTCTGACTCTTCTCTGCTGTAGCCTTGAGTGGAGAAATACTATTTTAAACCAGCTGGGATCCCATTGATCTAGTCATTTAACATGAGTACTTTCCTTTGTATGACAAGATCATGTTCATACTGTATGCAGAAAGCTGTTATACAGTATGTCAAACTCGAATGATGGTACTCTGGTGTAGAAAGCTTACATTCTACTATAGAAATCTGGTGTTCTACTAAAACCAGGCATTCTAGTAAAGACAGATTGTGATCAACAATAGAAAGCGAGCTGCTGCTCATTTTAGAAACACACCAGAATAGAAAGCTGCTGTTGTAGGCTACTGTGCAAAACTGGTGTTCAAGAATTCTAATATAGAACGCTGTATATGGAAATATGGTGTTCTGCTCTAGAAATCTGGTGTTCTGCTCTAGAAATCTGGTGTTCTGCTCTAGAAATCTGGTGTTCTGCTCTAGAAATCTGGTGTTCTGCTCTAGAAATCTGGTGTTCTGCTCTAGAAATCTTGTGTTCTGCTCTAGAGATGTCATGTTCTACTACAGAAATCTGGTGTTATGCTATAGAAATCGGGTGTTCTACTATAGAAGTGTGGTGTTCTACTATAGAAGTGTGGTGTTCTGCTATAGAAATCTGGTGTTCTGCGATAGAAATATGTTATTATGTTATTTTGCTATAGAAATCTGGTGTTCTACAATAGAAATCTGGTGTTCTATAGAAATATGTTATTCTTCTATAGAAATCTGGTGTTCTACTATAGAGATCTGGTGTTCTACTATAGAAATCTGGTGTTTTACTACAGACATCTGGTGTTCTATATAAATATGTTATTCTTCTATAGAAATCTGGTGTTCTATAGAAATCTGGTGTTCTGCTATAGAAATCTGGTGTTCTACTATAGAAAGCTGGTGTTCTTTAGAAACATGTTATTCTTCTATAGAAATCTGGTGTTCTACTATAGAAATCTGGTGTTCTATAGAAATATGTTATTCTTCTATAGAAATCTGGTGTTTTACTATAGACATCTGGTGTTCTATATAAATATGTTATTCTGCTATAGAAATCTGGTGTTCTACTATATAAATCTCGTGTTCTATAGAAATTGGGTGTTCTGCTGTAGAAATCTGGTGTTCTGCTATAGAAATCTGGTGTTCTGCTATAGAAATCTGGCGTTCTGCTATAGAAATCGGGTGTTCTACTAGTGCTGTGGTGGGTAGGTGGCAGCATGCTGCTTGGTCTGTATAGTAACTGGTCTCTGTGGAAACGGCAGAGAGAGAGAGAGAGAGACAGACAGACAGACTGCATGCTTAGTGATGAGGAGCGGGGAAATGCAAGAGGAAGTGATATAATTTCCGTTGTGGAGGGAAGGGGAAGATTAGGGGGAAACAAAGGCAGGGATTATCTCTGCACAGGGCTATAATAGCACTACGCACACAGCCTCTGCAGAACGGGCCCGCCACAGGTCTCTTTGGACCACAGAACAGAGACCGGGTCTCCCAACCACACCCGCAGGGTCTTTCTCCCATCCACGCACTTCCTCATTCCAAGCCAGCTCAGAAGAACTACAATGCCCAGCTGCATATGGGAGAGCAACCAGGGACCTGGGATTAAGGGTCATTATTTCTCCTCATTATTGACCTTCATATTGTTGTGTCTCTCTGAGGAGAGAACAGTATGGTCATGTTATCACTGTCCTCTCAGCACAGGAATCAGAACTTCACATTGGAAGTCTCTCATTATAGGGCTTAGTCTAATTAGGAGAACATACATGACAATATGCCAATGCGTGAGGTCCACATCAATGATGTGTTCCCACTTGCATTCATTTCACGGGTGTACAGTACAATGATGCAATCATGTACACTACATTTATTAGTATTTTTTTATTCTTCTATAGAACACCAGATTTATATTTGTATTTTTTTTATTTCACCTTTATTTAACCAGGTAGGCTAGTTGAGAACAAGTTCTCATTTACAACTGCGACCTGGCCAAGATAAAGCATAGCAGTGTGACACAGACAACACAGAGTTACACATGGAGTAAACAATTAACAAGTCAATAACACAGTAGGAAAAAAAAGAGAGTCTATATACATTGTGTGCAAAAGGCATGAGGAGGTAGGCGAATAATTAAAATTTTGCAGATTAACACTGGAGTGATAAATGATCAGATGGTCATGTACAGGTAGAGATACTGGTGTGCAAAAGAGCAGAAGAGTAAATAAATATAAACAGTGTGGGGATGAGTTAGGTAAATTGGGTGGGCTATTTACCGATAGACTATGTACAGCTGCAGCGTTCAGTTAGCTGCTCAGATAGCCGATGTTTAAAGTTGGTGAGGGAGATAAAAGCGATTTTTGCAATTCGTTCCAGTCACAGGCAGCAGAGAACTGGAACGAAAGGCGGCCAAATGAGGTGTTGGCTTTAGGGATGATCAGTGAGATACACCTGCTGGAGCGCGTGCTACGGGTGGGTGTTGCCATCGTGACCAGCGAACTGAGATAAGGCGGAGATTTGCCTAGCATGGACTTGTAGATGACCTGGAGCCAGTGGGTCTGGCGACGAATATGTAGTGAGGGCCAGCCGACTAGAGCATACAGGTCGCAGTGGTGGGTGGTATAAGGTGCTTTAGTAGCAAAACGGATGGCACTGTGATAAACTGCATCCAGTTTGCAGAGTAGAGTATTGGAAGCAATTTTGTAAATGACATCGCCGAAGTCGAGGATCGGTAGGATAGTCAGTTTTACTAGGGTAAGTTTGGCGGCGTAAGTGAAAGAGGCTTTGTTGCGGAATAGGAAGCCGACTCTAGAAGGGTCCATGAATACATCATTGTACTGTACACAATATACTTCTCTGTTCATCTCAGAGAGTAATCGGTGATTGATTTATTAATTGACAGTATTTTTTTAAGTCACTTCAAGTGGCTGGAAATAGTCTTGTGGTTAGATTGAGACCAAGTTAGAGGAGGGGTAAAACCCGGCTGATAGGTAGAACGTAAGACAGATGGAGAGAAAGTGACAGGTTATGTACGGCATATGATGGAGGACAAAGCAAGAGGAAGAGATAAAATAATGGGGGAGACAGAAAGAAAGAGAAAGAGTTAGTCTGAGATGTTTTAAATTCTGGAGCTGAAAGTCCCTCCATCTGTGGTGGTGGTGGTTGTGGGACTGAGTGATTTCTATGATTGACTATAATCCCAGCCCAGTGCTAGAAGAGAGACAGACATAATGGACTCTCTCTGCAGACGGACTGCACTCACTCTAACAGGCTCAACTGGCTGGCTGCTGAGGAGGACCACTGGTCCAGTCAGACTGGAGCTTCTCCCCCTACTGGACACAGGGTGATAGGACTCAGGCAAACTACTGCTGACCAACTGGTAGATTTAACCTTATGTGAAGGAAGTGTCTGAATGCTCACTTGGTCACTGGTAAGATTGACAGGCAGGAAGTCAGAGCAGACTTGTTTTTGGGGCTTTGCTAACTGCAGATGTCACTGTGGGGATGTTATCGAACCACCTTTAGCAGTCATGCACAGTCTTAAGGGTCCTATGTTATTGCAGACTACTGTATGTCACCCAGACACAGTGTTTAGAGGTCAATAAACAGGTGTTGAGTGCTGCAATACACTGCCGCCGCAATACACTGCCGCTGCAATACACTGCCGCCGCAATACACTGCCGCCGCAATACACTGCCGCTGCAATACACTGCCGCTGCAATACACTGCCGCTGCAATACACTGCCACCGCAATACACTGCCGCTGCAATACACTGCCACTGCAATACACTGCCGCTGCAATACACTGCCGCTGCAATACACTGCCGCCGCAATACACTGCCGCTGCAATACACTGCCGCTGCAATACACTGCCGCCGCAATACACTGCCGCCGCAATACACTGCCGCCGCAATACACTGCCACCGCAATACACTGCCGCCGCAATACACTGCCGCCGCAATACACTGCCACCGCAATACACTACCGCAATACACTGCCGCCGCAATACACTGCCGCCGCAATACACTACCGCCGCAATACACTGCCGCAATACACTGCCGCAATACACTGCCGCTGCAATACACTACCGCCGCAATACACTGCCACACACTGCCGCCGCAATACACTGCCGCTGCAATACACTGCCACCGCAATACACTGCCACCGCAATACACAATACACTGCCGCCGCAATACACGCCGCAATACACTGCCACCGCAATACACTGCCGCCGCAATACACTGCACTGCCGCCGCAATACACTGCCACCGCAATACACTACCGCCGCAATACACTGCCGCCGCAATACACTGCCGCCGCAATACACTACCGCAATACCGCAATACACTGCCGCCGCAATACACTGCCGCCGCAATACACTGCCGCAATACACGCAATACACTGCCGCCGCAATACACTACCGCCGCAATACACTGCCACCGCAATACACTGCCGCACGCAATACACTGCAATACACTGCCACCGCAATACACTACCGCCGCAATACACTGCCGCCGCAATACACTGCCGCCGCAATACACTACCGCCGCAATACACTGCCGCCGCAATACACTGCCACCGCAATACACTGCCACCGCAATACACTGCCGCCGCAATACACTACCGCCGCAATACACTGCAATACACTGCCGCCGCAATACACTGCCGCTGCAATACACTGCCACCGCAATACACTGCCGCTGCAATACACTGCCGCCGCAATACACTGCCGCTGCAATACACTGCCGCCGCAATACACTGCCGCCGCAATACACTGCCGCCGCAATACACTGCCGCAATACACTGCCGCCGCAATACACTGCCGCCGCAATACACTGCCGCTGCAATACACTGCCGCCGCAATACACTGCCGCCGCAATACACTGCCGCCGCAATACACTGCCGCCGCAATACACTGCCGCTGCAATACACTGCCGCTGCAATACACTGCCGCTGCAATACACTGCCGCTGCAATACACTGCCGCCGCAATACACTGCCGCCGCAATACACTGCCGCCGCAATACACTGCCGCCGCAATACACTGCCGCCGCAATACACTGCCGCCGCAATACACTGCCGCAATACACTGCCGCAATACACTGCCGCCGCAATACACTGCCGCCGCAATACACTGCCGCCGCAATACACCGCCGCAATACACTGCCGCCGCAATACACTGCCACCGCAATACACTGCCGCTGCAATACACTGCCGCCGCAATACACTGCCGCGCAATACACTGCCGCCGCAATACACTGCCGCCCGCACACTGCCACCGCAATACACTACCGCCGCAATACACTGCCACCGCAATACACTGCCGCCGCAATACACTGCAATACACTGCCACCGCAATACACTGCCACCGCAATACACTGCCACCGCAATACACTGCCACCGCAATACACTGCCACCGCAATACACTGCCGCTGCAATACACTGCCGCTGCAATACACTGCCACCGCAATACACTGCCACCGCAATACACTGCCACCGCAATACACTGCCGCTGCAATACACTGCCACCGCAATACACTGCCACCGCAATACACTGCCACCGCAATACACTGCCGCTGCAATACACTGCCGCTGCAATACACTGCCGCAATACACTGCCGCCGCAATACACTGCCGCTGCAATACACTGCCGCTGCAATACACTGCCGCCGCAATACACTGCCGCCGCAATACACTGCCGCCGCAATACACTGCCGCTGCAATACACTGCCGCCGCAATACACTGCCGCCGCAATACACTGCCGCCGCAATACACTGCCGCCGCAATACACTGCCGCCGCAATACACTGCCGCCGCAATACACTGCCGCCGCAATACACTGCCGCCGCAATACACTGCCGCTGCAATACACTGCCGCTGCAATACACTGCCGCCGCAATACACTGCCGCCGCAATCACACAGACTTAACACAGTGTGTTTTGTTGAGTGGCCTGTGTAGTGTTGTTTTCCGAGTGCCCTCGAGATCAACCCGGAGAACAATGTGTTGTGCTGAGTGACCTTATTGTCACACAGGCCGGCTGAGTGGAGGTCTGGACTGGAGGACCTTAACTCACTGCAGAAATCAGACAGGCGGGTGGACGGGGCAGGCGTTACGGTGTGGTGTGTCGTTTAGTGGGCTCAACACAGCATGACATGGCTGGACTCTGGTATGCTGTCATTCCTCCTAAAATAACACAACTTTGAGTGATTAAACCACTCTCCTCTGGAACAGAGCAAATAGAACAATTAGGAATATTAAATGTGCTCATCGCCTCTCACTGAGCTTTTCATTATGGCTTTTAAGTTCCACAAGTTTAGAAGTGAGAGAGAGACAGAGAGATAGAGAGAGAGAGATCGTGAGAGAGAGAGATCCTCGGATCCGCCAGGCTTGCAGTAACATCACAGACAAGGACTGAACAAACAGCTCTGATGATCCATCCACCTCTTGTACAGCACAGTAATACTGTCAGCTAGTCGATTATATAGTGTGAAGGGTTGGAGATGTGTAGCTACAGTAAAGCACTCTGTTGGACAGCACACAGTGTTTCTACTGCTTGACCTTGTCTGTAGCATCACCATCAGTGATATAGATGGTGTTAGAGACATTAAAGCAGTGATATTGAAACTGCTGGACTGTGCTGTGTTACAGTAGTTAGACTGGGTCCATGTCTCTGTACTGTGTTGGCCAGCCTGTGCTGTACTGGTCTTATCTGTTCTGTACTGTTCTGATCTCACTATGCTCATCCAGCTGCACTAAGTGCCTTGGCTCCAACCACCAACATAGATTATATACCCCCTGTCCGTCTCTCAGTCTGATTCATGGTCTGTTTGTGTAGCCCATTCATCTGGGCCAACACACAGTAAGGAGAGACACATGAAGACACATGGCTGTTTTGGAGCAGGGAGGTACTACTTTATGCTGCTAGAGGAGAGATCCGGCCTAGAGACATGGAGCCTTACTGAGAGACTGTAAAAACACAATACTGAGGAAGAAGCCATAGAAACAGACGACTGAGGAAGAAGCCATAGAAACAGACGACTGAGGAAGAAGCCAGAGAAACAGACGACTGAGGAAGAAGACAGAGAAACAGACGACTGAGGAAGAAGACAGAGAAACAGACGACTGAGGAAGAAGCCAGAGAAACAGACGACTGAGGAAGAAGACAGAGAAACAGACGACTGAGGAAGAAGCCAGAGAAACAGACGACTGAGGAAGAAGCCAGAGAAACAGACGACTGAGGAAGAAGCCAGAGAAACAGACGACTGAGGAAGAAGACAGAGAAACAGACGACTGAGAAAGAAGCCAGAGAAACAGACGACTGAGGAAGAAGCCAGAGAAACAGACGACTGAGGAAGAAGACAGAGAAACAGACGACTGAGGAAGAAGCCAGAGAAACAGACGACTGAGGAAGAAGCCAGAGAAACAGACGACTGTGGAAGAAGCCAGAGAAACAGACGACTGTGGAAGAAGCCAGAGAAACAGACGACTGAGGAAGAAGCCAGAGAAACAGACGACTGAGGAAGAAGCCAGAGAAACAGACGACTGAGGAAGAAGCCAGAGAAACAGACGACTGAGGAAGAAGACAGAGAAACAGACGACTGAGGAAGAAGCCAGAGAAACAGACGACTGTGGAAGAAGCCAGAGAAACAGACGACTGAGGAAGAAGCCAGAGAAACAGACGACTGAGGAAGAAGCCAGAGAAACAGACGACTGAGGAAGAAGCCAGAGAAACAGACGACTGAGGAAGAAGACAGAGAAACAGACGACTGAGGAAGAAGCCAGAGAAACAGACGACTGTGGAAGAAGACAGAGAAACAGACGACTGAGGAAGAAGCCAGAGAAACAGACGACTGAGGAAGAAGCCAGAGAAACAGACGACTGAGGAAGAAGCCAGAGAAACAGACGACTGAGGAAGAAGCCAGAGAAACAGACGACTGAGGAAGAAGCCAGAGAAACAGACGACTGAGGAAGAAGCCAGAGAAACAGACGACTGAGGAAGAAGCCAGAGAAACAGACGACTGAGGAAGAAGCCAGAGAAACAGACGACTGAGGAAGAAGCCAGAGAAACAGACGACTGAGGAAGAAGCCAGAGAAACAGACGACTGAGGAAGAAGACAGAGAAACAGACGACTGAGGAAGAAGCCAGAGAAACAGACGACTGAGGAAGAAGCCAGAGAAACAGACGACTGAGGAAGAAGACAGAGAAACAGACGACTGAGGAAGAAGCCAGAGAAACAGACGACTGAGGAAGAAGCCAGAGAAACAGACGACTGAGGAAGAAGCCAGAGAAACAGACGACTGAGGAAGAAGACAGAGAAACAGACGACTGAGGAAGAAGCCAGAGAAACAGACGACTGAGGAAGAAGACAGAGAAACAGACGACTGAGGAAGAAGCCAGAGAAACAGACGACTGAGGAAGAAGCCAGAGAAACAGACGACTGAGGAAGAAGCCAGAGAAACAGACGACTGAGGAAGAAGACAGAGAAACAGACGACTGAGGAAGAAGCCAGAGAAACAGACGACTGAGGAAGAAGCCAGAGAAACAGACGACTGAGGAAGAAGACAGAGAAACAGACGACTGAGGAAGAAGCCAGAGAAACAGACGACTGAGGAAGAAGCCAGAGAAACAGACGACTGAGGAAGAAGCCAGAGAAACAGACGACTGAGGAAGAAGACAGAGAAACAGACGACTGAGGAAGAAGCCAGAGAAACAGACGACTGAGGAAGAAGACAGAGAAACAGACGACTGAGGAAGAAGACAGAGAAACAGACGACTGAGGAAGAAGCCAGAGAAACAGACGACTGAGGAAGAAGCCAGAGAAACAGACGACTGAGGAAGAAGACAGAGAAACAGACGACTGAGGAAGAAGCCAGAGAAACAGACGACTGAGGAAGAAGACAGAGAAACAGAAACGACTGAGGAAGAAGACAGAGAAACAGACGACTGAGGAAGAAGACAGAGAAACAGACGACTGAGGAAGAAGACAGAGAAACAGACGACTGAGGAAGAAGCCAGAGAAACAGACGACTGAGGAAGAAGCCAGAGAAACAGACGACTGAGGAAGAAGACAGAGAAACAGACGACTGAGGAAGAAGCCAGAGAAACAGACGACTGAGGAAGAAGACAGAGAAACAGACGACTGAGGAAGAAGACAGAGAAACAGACGACTGAGGAAGAAGACAGAGAAACAGACGACTGAGGAAGAAGACAGAGAAACAGACGACTGAGGAAGAAGACAGAGAAACAGACGACTGAGGAAGAAGACAGAGAAACAGACGACTGAGGAAGAAGCCAGAGAAACAGACGACTGAGGAAGAAGACAGAGAAACAGACGACTAAGGAAGAAGACAGAGAAACAGACGACTGAGGAAGAAGACAGAGAAACAGACGACTGTGGAAGAAGACAGAGAAACAGACGACTGAGGAAGAAGCCAGAGAAACAGACGACTGAGGAAGAAGACAGAGAAACAGACGACTGAGGAAGAAGACAGAGAAACAGACGACTGTGGAAGAAGACAGAGAAACAGACGACTGAGGAAGAAGCCAGAGAAACAGACGACTGAGGAAGAAGACAGAGAAACAGACGACTGTAGAAGAAGCCAGAGAAACAGACGACTGTGGAAGAAGACAGATCATCAGGAAGGAAGGACAGAGAAGGAGGGAGGAACTATTCTTCATATGCAGTGACATGGACTACATTTGTATTTCCTCATTCATCATGATTCATGTCCTCTTCTCCTTTATATAATTTCCGTCTCCTTGAAGAGACGTCACAGATAGACAGAGACGTATTGACGGACTACCACCGTTTGGCATTGAAAGGTCCCACTTTAGAAAAACAACAACTCGTAAAGGCTTTATATATTCATAAGCATTCACAAATCATTTACAGTATATGCAAAGTCATACTATACATGAAGGGTGAGACAAAAGGTTCTCACTTACATCTGTTATTGTTTTGCCATATGTGGCATAGAGGGCTAACCCTTTAGCCATATGTTCAGTTCTCAGGCCAGTTCAGGGCAGTGTCGAATCTCAAAGTAATTGTTTAGCCAGCAGCACACTCCACTGTTGATCGCTAATTGAAAACTGTTGGATTACAAACACTCAAGAGTGCCGTTTCGCTAGGTTGACCCCTCTGTTGTATACACAACGCCACACTGTCACACAACTGAGGAAGTTTCCTTTAATGAACTTTGTGGCGATCATTTCATTAGACTAATTAGCTCTGCTGTATGTGTCATTGTTTCACTGGTCCACCTCATTAGTAGTGACTGAATAAAATCTACATTTCATTGTTTCTTAATATAATCCTCATTCAGGTGATTAAGACCCTAATGATCCTGGCATTCAGCTATTGTTTCACTAACAAGGTTAGTGATATCATAAACGGAGTAGGAGGGGCTAGGTCTGGCTAGCTGTGAGTGGGAGGGTCTTGGTGATGGGGGGCTCGGGGGGGGTGGACCTTCAGACAGAAATAGGACACTTCTTTCTCTAACGAGAGTTTATCACTGTCCGTCCTTTAGGAGAGAAGAAAATGTGCTTGGGGAATGTGGTCCCTTTGATGATGTACCAGAAATGAAAGTCCACTTAGTGGGAGTCTAAAAAGGGTTTGTCATTTTCTAGCCCAGGGACTGTGTGGCTGGCAGGCTGAATGATTGACTGGCTGGCTGCCTGACTGGCTGGGTGGATGACTGGTTGGCTGACTGGCTGGTTGACTGGCTGGTTGACTGGCTGGCTGACTGACTGACTGGCTGGCTGATAGGGGACGCAAACCAGATATTTCCCTAGGGGGTTGAAGTGGGAACAGAGAGGAAAACTAGACACAGTACTGAGGCATGGTACCATGCAGACACAGGGAAGAGACTGTCTCTTTAGAGACTCACTCTATTTTGCCATTGGGCGACAAGATATTGTCTGTCGCCCATAAGCCTCTACACATAGACAGTAATACTCCATGTTATAATCCCTGTACAATTAATTATGTCAGACCTATATTATAACTATAAATAGTTAGGAACCAAAATGAGAAAAACGTGCAGAGAATACGAAAATAAAGCAAGCAACATTGCACTGAACCCCTTTAGCCACGAAAAGGCATTTGACAAAACTTCCTTGTCCTTTTGGTTTGGAATTCATGTTATTCAATGGCCTTCACCTTCTCCACTCCAAATGCTAACTGTATTACCCCTTGGAATAACACCGTTGTAATCACATTTTTTCTCCAACACACTATAGCTAGCCTAAATATGTCTGGCACCATTTTGCTACAGTGCATGGTCTGAAATTGTAGTCATTTAGCTTGCGCCTTACAGAAATGAAATTCCCCTGACAGTTAGGAGAAATGTGTAAGCCCATTGAGGAGCATGCTGAGCTTGGCACCAGTCACTGCCTCTAGAATTATACAGTCTATGAACAGCACTTAGTTCACTTAGTGTTTTCTCTAGAGAACAGGTTGGCACACACACACAACCACACACTCTGACACCTACCCACTGAACCAGAGGAGCCTTTAACCCTGACCTCTGTATTGACCCTTGACCCTGACCTCTGCTTCATGTGTGTTTCCTGTATAGAGGCTGGCCAGGGAGGCGGAGCAGCTGCAGACAGATTTTCCCTGGCTGGACAGTATCAAGGTAAAGTTAGAGCCTCCCTCTCTCTCGCACTCTCTTTCTCTCTTTCTCTCACCATTTCATCCATATTTCTACCCATCTCTTGCACTCTGTCTCTTCATATTTACATTTATCCACCAAAGTAACACAACCTGTATTTTGTTGTCTTTTAAATGTCAATGCTATCAGAATTACAGGCACATGTACACACTCACATGCACCACCCAGATTGAAGATGTTTTATGTATGTTTGAGCATTTGATAATGTCCCACGGCCTATTTCTACATAATGGTGAATCTGTGTTGTGCGTGTAAGGCCAAAGCAGGTTGAACTTTGTACTTTCCAACACCTGACCTTTAAAACAGCAGAACACCACTCCCTGTTAATGTCTACATCTCAGAACTTTCAGTGTTACTTGGCTTGTGTGTTGTGTGTGTTTGATGCGTGTTTTTGGTGCGTTTGTGTGTGTATCTGTATGTGTCTGTTTGTGTGTGTGCTCCACTCATTCTCAGATTTACAAACACACAGATGCCCCGTATATATATACACACACACACTCATTCTCACACCCATCACAAGATACAACAGCGGGGAGTGTGTGTGTGTGTATCTTCTGTCTCCAGGGATACGAGCTAGCTGTCATGGTACACTTACCACAAATTGATTTTTAACCCCTCGCCTCCCAGGGGATATTTGAGAATAG